>NC_063187.1:1155382-1189516 GCF_023159225.1 Perognathus longimembris pacificus
TCTTGCCTCAGAAGCTTTCACAGGGTTGGTAAACAGCCTTGAATGCCAGTATGACATTTCTTCATGACCTCTCACTTCCTTTGTAAGTCTAAATTCATTAAAATGTATTTTTCTTTATTTACTGTTATGATAAAGGTGAGGTACAGAGGGGTCATAGTTACATAGGTCAAGTCATGAGCACATTTCTATTTATTTATTTATTTATTTATTATTTATTTATTTATTTATTTATTTATTTATATATTTTTTGCCAGTCCTGGGCTTGGACTCAGGGCTTGAGCATTGTCCCTGGCTTCTTTTTGCTCAAGGCTAGCACACTGCCACTTGAGCCACAGCGCCCCTTCTGGCCATTTTCTATATATGTGGTGCTGGGGAATCAAACCCAGGGCTTCATGTATACGAGGCAAGCACTCTTGATTATTTTATTTATTTATTTATTTGTTTGTTTGTTTGTTTATCTATTTATTTATTTATTTATTTCAGGGCAGCCAAACTTTACCTATGACATACTATCATAGGATTTCTGGGGGCATCTTGAAGACTATTGTACTCCAAAGTGGAGAGGGACAAGATATGCTTAGCCTAAGTCCTGGCCTAGGCTTCCCATGATGCTCTGCAAACTAATGGGTCAAATCTCTGTCTTTCATAGATGGACTCATGTCCTTTATGAGCACATTTCTTTTTGGACCGTGTCCCCCCTTCCCTCACTCCCAGTTTTCCCCTCCCCTCCCCACGCACAAGTTGTCGAGTTCATTTTCCACATCGTGTCCAGTGAGGACCGTGGCTACCTTTGTTCCCCCTCTGTCCCTCCATTTCTGTGTCCCCCTCACCCTCCCAAAGACAGAGAAACCAACAAACAGAACAGAAAGAAAACAAAAACCCCATCTCCATTTCTTGGAATTCCTTTGAATAAATATTTTATAGGGTCAGAGTATGTTCTTCGTTTAAAGTTTAGTTTTTAGCATTTTCTTTCTTTCTTTCTTATTATATTTAAGTAGTTGTACAAAGAAGTTGTCATTCAACAAAGCAGTTTATGAATACAATGCATCTTGATGAGAATGAGAATTGTTTTGACATTTTTTCCTTCAAATTCCTAATATAAGTAGCTCTTAAAAAAAATGCAGATAAGGAGCCAGGTGCTGGTGGCACACACTTATAATCCCAGCTACTCAGGAGACTGAGATCTGAGGATCGCCGTTCAAAGCCAGTCAGGACAGGAAAGTCCATGAGACTCTTGTCTCCAATGAACCACCAGAAAACCAGAAGTGGTGCTATGGCTCAAGTGGTAGAGCACCAGCCTTGAGCAAAAGCGCTCAAGGACAGTGCCTAAGCCCTGAGATCAAGCCCCAGGACTGGCAAAAAAAAAAAAATGTAGATAATCCATCTGCTTCCTGGTTTATTATATATACAGCCATCACCTTTGGGAAATTAAATTGCTGTAAGTTTTTACTCCAATGGATGAGATATTTTAAAAGTGCTTTTGGCGGTATAATTCCTGAAAAAGAATCAAAGATGATTGGGAAAAAAAAATTGCTGTTAGCTCAAAAAGCTTTAGAATTTAACGTTTTTCTAGGTAAATATGTTTAAAGATTTATTCAGCCAAAAAACCCTAAATGTACAAGTAGAGGTTGTAATAAAATTTAGCATTTAGGCTGGGTGCCTGTGGCTCGTGTCTGTAATCTTAGCTACTTGGGAGGCTGAGATCTGAGGATTGTAGTTCAAAGCCAGCCTGGGAAGAAAAGCCCATTGAGACTCTTCACTCCAATGAACCATCAGAAAATCAGAATTGGAGCTATGGCTCAAAGTGGTAGAGAACTAACTAGCCTTGAACACAAAAGCTCAGGGAAAGTACCCAGGACTTGAGTTCAAGCCCCAGTATGGACACACACACACACCACACACACACACACACACACACACACACACTAACATTTAATGGAAATCTCTGAAGACTCCAGTGAACTTCATCTGATACCTTGTATTTGGTAATTTGAAGAAATTTGGCATTCTCATAGCATCATAGCATATGGAATCACTGAACAGGCTAAATTAATCAGGCACGATCATATGATCATTTGAGGTAACAAGCAAATGGTTCAGTTTAATGTACAGTGTATGACTGATACATATTGGATATAAAATGCCATGTTGTAGATATATGTGTATGTAGTCTATGGTATATATAGTCAACTCTAGATGGATTATTTATTATTTCTCCTTCTCCTCTTCTTCTTTTGTGTTGATACTGGCGTTTGAATTTAGGGCTCTCCTGCTTTTGCTTGGCTTTTTTTCTCACCACAGAGCTACTTCTGGCTTTTTCTGAGTAATTTATTGGAGATAAGGGTCTCACGACTTTCTTGCCCGAACTGGCTTTGAACTGAGATCCTCAGATCTCAGCCTTTTGAGTAGCTAGGATGACAGGATTTTCTTCCCCTTTCCACTCACCTCAACCACTTCTTAACTTTTGCCAAGTCTGTGAAAGACATACTTTGTGAACTCTAATTTTACTTTTCCTTTTCTCTTCAAAATGAATTTTCTTTCTTTTTTTTTTAAAGTTTCCAAAAGTGAAGATGCTGACAACAGCCTGGGCTTTAATGTTTGAACACTTTCAGTTTTATGTCTTATTAAGTGATATTGTAAGTAATATGCACATATTTCAATAAAACCCATGAGAAACTTTGCACATTGTGAAGACGCTTTTTTTCGCAGTGTGTTTAGTGGATTCTGGAAGTCTGTGAGAATCTGGCAAACTGTCAAAAATGGGGTAAAATGGGAGGACACTAAAAATGAGGAATGTCTGATTAAGTGGTGGGAATGACAGGGAAAGTTTAAGAAACATCTTAAAATAAATGATCAAAAACGCCAGGATAGTTTTCATTTAAAGGATAAGTCTTGGTATTGTTGAGCCTGCCTTTTCATTTCAAAGAAGCAGAGATCTATAAGATATTACATTTACATAAAACAAGTGGATTAATATCCATCCTAAAAGAAGCCTGATTGCAGAATATTAAGATTAAAATGTCCTTTAAATGTAACACCAAAGGATGGCACATATATGTGTCAGATAAGTCCTATTTTCAGAGGTAAAATTAGATAGAAAATTGGGTCTCTGACATATATTAAAAGAATTTTACTCTCCTGTACACAATGAAGTCGATTGTGCACGATAAAAAGCAGCGACATAGTTTTTGCTGAATTGAATAATGACTTTCTTCAATACCAAGCAGATTAGAGAGCTTTATAGAAGTATATGTATGTGATAGTATTATGAAAAAGAAGTGCTCCTGGAGAGGTGGTCTTAGTCAAGAGACATCGTTCATAATTATGCAGTATTTCTTTCCATGTTGCACAAATTCAGGGTTATACTTGATTCATGGGTATTTGAAAAAGTGTGTTAGGCAAATTTTTGTAGGTCTGGTTTTGTAGTATACAACGGAATGTCTCTCATCACCTATATGCATTAGGTAGGATATATATATATATCTCCTATATATATAATAATGTATATGATAGATTTGTCACATCTTTTTTTAAAGAGTTTTTCATTTTCTTCTTTTTTTAAAATTAAATTTTATTGACAAGGTGATGTACAGTTACATAATAAAGTGGTGAGTACATTTCTTGTCATATTTGTTACACCCTCCCTCATTTTTCTTTCCCTTCCCTAGTTCAGGTAAGCATATATACAACATCCAGTGTACCAAAATCATATACAGTAATCACATGGGGTACGCGATTTGTCATGTCTTGTTGAAGTAGTTTTATATTGGTTGGGATTGCTATATATTTGTCAGGTGAGAAAAACTTGTGTTTTCTATCCAAGTGTGTTGCTTGAAAGTTCCTGCTTTGGCCTGGTGGAGCGGCTGTCTTTAAGGAAAAGAGGTGCTGCTTTGGGACAAGGAAGGGGTTTGTGAAATGTCAGGTTTTGTCTTAAGCTGGTTTCTTTTCAAATGGAATTAAGACCCACTTCAGATTGTTCAAGAAGTAACTGAGGGTGTGGGTTTTATTTTAAGATGATTTGGGTACTATTCATCTATTTCAAATGTAAATGTTATCCTTTTTAAACTAGCCAATCAGGAGCAGATAGTGAACCCGAGCTCAGCCAATCTGAGCAGAGGGGCGGGGCCAGGGAGTGGGCCTGCCAGCTCTGTGCTTATGGTGGGATTCTTGGCTAATGGCCATACCCTTCTGCGCAGAAGTAAATTTTGCCTTGCTGAGAACTTATTTCATGTCTATCACTGTGGTGCAAGTGGTTCTTGGAGAACATATAACAGTCATATCTTGCTGGAAGAGTGTGTGAACTTCAGCGAGAATGGAAGTTTTTCATATAGAAAATACTTGGCAGTTTTTTTTTTTTTTTTTTTTTTTTTTGCCAGTCCTGGGGCTTGGACCCAGGGCCTGAGCACTGTCCCTGGCTTCTTTTTGCTCAAGGCTAGCACTCTGCCACTTGAGCCACAGCACCACTTCTGGCCATTTTCTATATATGTGGTACTGGGGAATTGAACCCTGGGCTTCATGTATACGAGGCAAGCACTCTTGCCACTAGGCCATATTCCCAGCCCGACTTGGCAGTTTTGTTTACTGATCATAGCTTTGGTTTACTGTTTTTAAATTTCTAGGGTTTGTAGGTATAAAAAATGCACACACATATACACATACACACCGATGTCATATATATGACATATAGTGATGTGTACATACATATGGAGCCAATAGAAAAGCTCAGTGAATGGCAGCTGCTTGTTTTACTAGACTCCTCATTAAAGGAGGAGCGAGTAGAATGTAAAATTGGTTGGGTGAAGATAGCATCATTTCAGGTTTCACTAACGTTATTTGTCATACCTATAAAGCTCCCTTCTTCAAAGAGGAGAATTTCTGTTTGCTTGAAGAGGGAAGATCAAAGTGATCATATTTTTTTCAGAAATAATAATGTGGCTGATGACAAAGTGTTCATGTTCTCAGCTGTGCTCACTAGCTAATGATCATATTTTCTGCAAAGCCCATACACTCATCAATAACATTAATTGCTAGATGGCCAGAGAAGCCAAAGATGAGCAACACCTTATTTATTTATTATTTTTAATTATTTCTGAAGATAATTGGCCAATGTATCGACCTCCAGAAGCATAGATATTTAGATATATGTAGGATACATTTTGCATATTTCGGTTTTTGAGTAATAACATTTTTTCCTTAGTCTGATCTGTCCCTAGATACAGCCTTCTCTTGAAACAGAGAAGTTGAGTCTTATATTGTGATGGAGGAGTTTCTAAGTTTCAGTGAGAATGGCAAAAAATGCCTGATGGTGTTCCTCAGTAAACAATTTCAAACCAGGATTTCTAGATATAAAATATACTTGATATACACATATGTATAATACATGTATATCTTATATACTCATGTTGTCTAACATGTATGCATGCCAACACAGGTATGTTTATATATCACAGGCAATATCAGCACATGTGTTTATATCAAATAATTTTTATGTAAATACATATATGTACACACATATATACTCAATTTCCAAAGGAACATATAAATATTAAACCTACTCAGAGTCACCTTGGGCAGATATGGTATCAGGAATGAGTTTGGCCCAGTCCCTGGACTGGCCTTCTCCCTCCTCCATGACTGTGGAAGTACGCCATGAAGAAGGCGATGTGAAGCTTTGTCTTTGCCAGGCAGTGATTTCTCAGTCACAATGCCTCTTCAATACTGTCTATCCCAACAAGAACGTGTTTCCTTTAGGAGTCCAGTCTCTCAAGTGCGCAGACACATTGGAATGATGGAGGCTAATTATTCCTGAGCTCACAGATACATTGCGATCTCCTAAGTGGTGTGGGATCCATTTTCTTTTTCTTTTTTTTTTTTTTTTGGCCAGTCCTGGGCCTTGGACTCAGGGCCTGAGCACTGTCCCTGGCTTCCTTTTGCTCAAGGCTAGCACTCTGCCACTTGAGCCACAGCGCACTCTGGCCGTTTTCTGTAAATGTGGTGCTTGGGAATTGAACCCAGGGCCTCATGTATATGAGGCAAGCACTCTTGCCACTAGGCCATATCCCCAGCCCCTAATTTTCCAGATCTGGTATTAAACGATTTCTGGAGGATCTTCCAGCTGCTGAAGACATCTTTGTGATCAGAGAATTTGGTGTTGAGAGGCTGGACACCTTGGGATACACTACTGAATGTAGTATTCACCACGGTGAGCCCATTGGCCACATAGCAAAGTGATTGCTCACCTTTAAAGATCAGACAGAGATCTTTGAAGTCAGGCAGATTAACAGGACTTGTGGAGAAGGAGTCATGGTTCACAGGCTATTCCATCAGCCTTTACCAAAGAAGAAACCAGATGGGAAGTTGGTGATGAGGAGAGAAAGGAAGGCACCACTGAGGGACTAACAGGTGGGAAAGAAGCAGTAGATAAGGAAGGTGTGCACACCAAAATTGACGATGAGAGTTCAGGTGAGCATGACAGAGCTTAAAAAAAAAGAAAAGGTTCAGGAGAAATATATTGGTCAAGCCCAGTGCTGGTAGCTCTTGTCTGTAATCCTAGCTGCTCAGGAGGCTGAGATCTCAGGATTATAGTTTGTTTGTTTGTTTTTTTGGCCAGTCCTAGGCCGTGAACTCAGGGCCTGAGCACTGTCCCTGGCTTCTTTTTTGCTCAAGGCTAGCACTCTGCCACTTGAGCCACAGCGCCACTTCTGGCCATTTTCTGTATATGTGGTGCTGAGGAATCGAACCCAGGGCCTCATGTATATGAGGCAAGCACTCTTACCACTAGCCATACTCTCAGCCCTCAGGATTATAGTTTGAAGTCAGCCCTGGCAGGAAAGTCCATGAGACTCTTATCTCTGAGTACAGAAAAAGCCAGAAGTGGAGCTCAGATTCAAGTGGCAGAGTGCTAACCTTGAGCCAAAGAAGCGCAGGGACAGCGCCAGGCCCTGAATTCATGCCCTAGAAGGGGGGAGGGGGAGGGGATATTCAGGACTTGATCTATAGCAACCTAAGGAGGGAGAGGAGAAAAAGTAGGGTCTTGTTCAGTAGTAAGTGCCTATTTAGTATGTATGAGGCCCTGGGTCTAATCATCAGCACCCTCTGCCCTCAAATAGTAAGTTAAAAAATTTTTTTTTCTGAAATAAATCTCTACCTTTTGTCCTGGTTGACTGCTGAGCATAATCCTTTTACTTCCTGTATAACCAGGATTAAAAGCTGTGAGCAATGATACTTGGTCTGTTTTTGAGAACCAGTATAACTCTTGTGCTGACTCCCAGCCAAGAACATCTCATCTCCGCCTGCTGAGTAGCTGGCATTACAAGTAGGAGCCGCCATGCCTGCCTAGTGACCTGGTTATTTATAATTAAGTGATAGAGTGATGAAGTACTTACCTAGCAATTGTAAAGTTCTGAGTCCAAACTACAGTAATCAAACAAAAACCTAACAACTATCACTCATGTATAGGAGGCAAGCACTCTTGCCACTAGGCCATATCCCCAGCCCCAACCATTTTAATTTTTGACTTATTAACTAACATGATTGTGCTGTTAATTTAGTGATTTCTTTAGAATATAGAGTATATATTTTATGATCTTTGACTTATGTTCTGCCTTCAGTGATATTGTACTTCATGCATTAAGTGTGTGTATAATGAGAGGATAGCGTAATGTTGAATGTCCATTTCCCCTCCTACCTTGGGATCTATTGTTCCATAATTTACTTCGGCATGTGGCATAAATCTACTACTGTATTGTTTTCTTTTCGCTTTAAGTTAGGCAATTATGAGTAAAATAATGAGACTGAGACATGAAATAGATTCTGCTGGGCACTGATGGGTCATGCCTGTAATCCCAGCTATTCAGGAAGCTGAGATTTGATGTTAGACACCATAAATTTCATATTCTCAGCTTCTCTATGACTTTTTCATGTGGGTGCTTACAATAATCTCACGCTGTGTTCTGGAATGCAGCAAATGATGTGGAAACCATTTGGCCTTGTTTTTTCTCATTCTTGAGCAGCTTTGGGATGGGAGCAAAGGTCCATTTAATGTAGGGCTAACAATGTCCCATTGCTAAGCTAATTCTTCCAAAGGACTCTGTTTTGTATCTCTAAATTATAATGTTATTCAGCTCCAGCTGGGGAGAGCAAGAACTATTTCCTGTTTCTTGTTAGCTTCTAAAATTGCTCCCCTTAATTCTTTCATATATCCTTTTCCTCTAGATGTGGGTAATCTTTCACAAGATCCTCTGCAAATTTCCCAGGTTCTCTCTGCAACTAACCATCATAACTACTGGACAATGAATCATCATGCTCTCCCTCACTGAGCCAGAGCTCGCCTGCTCAGGTAAGTTATCAAGCTTTCCTTGCATTCTGTGTGTGTGTGTGTGTTGATCTGAGAATTCTAAGGAGACATAGTGAAAAATCTACATAGTTTCCCCCATCTTTTTTTCTTTATTGTCAAAGTGTGATACAGAGGGGTTACAGAATCATATGAAAGGCAATGAGTACATTTTTTGTTTTACTTGTTACCTCCTCCCTCATTTTCCCCCTCCCCTCTCTCTTCCCCTCTCCCCCCAAGAGTTGTGCAGTTGGTTTACGGTTTTGTAAGTGTTGCTTTTTGAATGGTTTGTCTTTTTGTTCTTTGTCTCTCGATTTTGGTATTCCCTCTTCCTTCCCCAGTTCTAATACCCATATAAACAGTACCCAGGGTACTCAGATGTGATACAGTGGTAATGAGGGTACAACCACAGGAAGGGAGTACAAGAGAAACAAAACTAAACAAACCAATCAGTCAAACAAACAGACAAGGAAGAAGAAAAAAAAGTAGTATGCATTCACATGGCATGTTGAAAATAACTACAACAGTGGTATAACTCTTGTTTCCATAACATGGAGTTCATTTCACTTGGCATCTTCTTATGCGATCATATGGGTTTAGCTACTGGGGTATTTTGATCTTCTACCATGACTAGCCTAATCATGTACTAGCAACCCCTCTGGAAAGCAGTGTGGATGTTCCTAAGAAGGCTAAACATAGAGCTCCCCTATGACCCAGCAGCCCCACTTTTGGGCATCTACCCAAAAGACTACAACCAAGACCACACTAAAGCCACCAGCAGGGATGAGGATATGGCCTAGTGGCAAGAGTGCTCACCTTGTATACATGAAGCCCTGGGTTTGATTCCTCATATATATATATACATCACAACTATGTTCATCGCAGGACAACTCATCATTGCTAAAACATGGAACCAGGGCTGGGAATATGGCCTAGTGGCAAGAGTGATTGCCTCCTACACATGAAGCTCTTGGTTTGATTCCCCAGCACCACATATATGGAAAACGGCCAGAAGGGGCGCTGTGGCTCAGGTGGCAGAGTGCTAGCCTTGAGTGGGAAGAAGCCAGGGACAGTTCTCAGGCCCTGAGTCCAAGGCCCAGGACTGGCCAAAAGCAAAACAAAACATGGAACCAACTGAGATGCCCCTCAGCAGACGAGTAGATCAGGAAAATATGATACATATACACAATGGAATTCTATGCCTCCATCAGAAGGAATGACACTGCCCCATTTGTAAGGAAATGTAAGGACTTGGAAAAAAAAGTGACCCAGACCCAAAGAAACAAAATCTTTTTTATTTTATTTTTTTTTATCTTTCGGGGTCCTCTGTTCTCTGTTCATGAACTTGAACACCATTTGCTTCTTTCAGTTTGCCTTTCTTTATCATTTTTATTTTATATTTTGCTGATCTTGGGGCTTGAACTCAGGGCCTGGGCATTGTCCCTCAGCTTCTTCTGCTCAAGGCCAGTGCTCTATCATGTGAGCCACAGCTCTACTTCTGTTTCCCCCTCTCCCCACCCCTAGCAGTTTATTGGAGATAAGAGTCTTATGGACTTTCCAGCCATGGCTGGATTCAAATTACGATCCTCAGATCTCAGCCTCTTGAGTAGTTGGAAGTACAGGTGTGAGCCCCCTGTGCCTGGCTTAGTTTGTCTGGCTTTAATTGTTCCTCACAGAAAGATTAGTCCATTTCTCATTTCTTCATTTTGGAGGAAGCAGTTATATACACTACAAGAAAACAATATCACTACCACTAACAACAACAACAACAAGCCCCATTTCTTTTAAAATGGAAGAGAAATCCATTTTCTTCCCTCTTCAGTTACAGCAAATGTACTCAGGGCTCCAGGAGAAGCAAGTGGCGTGGTCATTTGGTGTTGGAGGTAAATGCGCTGTGTGTAGTGGCATTTTCTTTCATCCCTCTGTCTTGTGTAACGCCGAAATAAGTAGGAATTGGATGGCTCAGTTTGTGGAGCAAATGCAATCCAGGCATTGAAGATGATTTTCAGGTAAAAAGTCATCTGCAAACACTTTTCTTGTTGGGACTTCTTCTTCTTCTTCTTCTTCTTCTTCTTCTTCTTCTTCTTCTTCTTCTTCTTCTTCTTCTTCTTCTTCTTCTTCCTCTTCTTCTTCTTCTTCTTCTTCAGAAAGTAATATTTTAATAGAATAGTGAAAAACATAGCAGGTTGATAGTGACAGCAGGAAAAGAACCGGAGTACAGATATTCTCAGAGGATCAAAGTGGCACCTAACCAGGCAGCTTTTTCTGGAGATCTCTGTATGTACCTACTGCCTAGAATAGGTAGCTTTCCTTGGAGTCATCATCAGCACTTTGGATTTGCCTCAGTTAATTCATGTTGAATATGGAGGGTTATGCTCCCTCAAACTTAAAATAGATATGAGAAAGGTCTTCAGATTTACTTCCAGTAGCATTATTCACTTTCTAGTCAGCTGGGTGACAACATGGTGTGTGACCCATCCAGATTCACAAGGTAACATTGCTTGAAATATCCTGGTCCATCAAATAGAAACACTAGAAGTATAGGTGTAAGAATAGAATCGCACGGAACAGTGGGAGAAGCGCTCGTCAGGAAAGCAAAATGAACACATGGGAAGAAAATCTGTGAGCTCACATGGTGGTGACGGTTCTGTGTCTTCACCCTACAGTACTCCTGCACTTGGACTCTGTTCCTCCGTCTACTTCTTCTTTTTAAAAATATTGTTTTGTTTGCATCAATTAGTTGTATGAGGGGGTTCCATTCTGACATGTCCATTTCTACACACAGTATATATTGATGACAGTTACCCCCTTCTAGGATGGTGGTCAAGCATTTAATGGCACAGCTTCTCTTACAAGCAGAGTTTTCTGTTTCTGAGGAAGAAAAAGGATTTTTAAGGATGAGCATTTCTGTATTTAAAAATCACTATTTTACTCTAGATCGGTCATTTCGATAGTCCAATGGAAATGTTAGTAGCCTTTTGTACTTTTTTTTAAAGAAGGAGTTTAGAGATATTTTAGATTAAAAAATTATTATCTTCAAGTAGATGTCTGAAGGGATTTCAATTCCACATGTCAGTTCATAAGGACAATGCATCTTGATCCATGTCATCCCTTCCATCTCTTCCGAACCCCAGCCTCCCCCCAAGTCACCTGACTCCATTTTCACCTATGCACATTGGATATGATGATTATATTCATTTTCCCTTCCATTTCAAACTCCAGGACTTGTGTACACACACACACACACACACACACACACACACACACACACACACACACAGAGTAATTTAGAGTAGATTCTTCTTTGTTGCATGGTAAACAATTGCAATTTGGATTCTCAGTGAATAATTTAGAATACACTGATTCCATTATTGCTGTGATTTTAAAAATTATTAGCAAACTGTAATATCATTGTGATATTTGCTAGCACTCTAGATTTCAAAGCCTGCTTTTTAAAAATTAATTATTTATTGTCAAAGTGATGTACAGAGGGGTTACAGTGTCATATTTAAGGCAGTAAGTACATTTCTTATCAAACTTCCTCATTTTCTCCTCCCTCCCCCCATTACTCCCCCCCCCACAAAGTTGTACAGTTGGTTTACAGCATATAGTTTTGTAAGTATGGCTATTGCATTGGTTCGTCTTTTGTTCTTTGTCTCTCTATTTTGATGTTCCTCTTCCCTTCCCTTGTTCCAATACCCAGGGGACCAAAATAAGTTACAGTGACATCAGGGATAAAACCATAGGGAAGAAAGGCAAAAGAAAAAGGCATAATTTCACATGGTACATTGAAAATAACAGCAACAATGATAAACCACTAATTTTTATAACTTGGAGTGCATTTTGCTTAGCATCATCTTATGTGTTTATATGGACATAGCTATTGAGCTACTGTGATCTTCTGCTAGGACTATCCTAGTTGTGTACTAATTATTACCAATGAGGGAAACCATAGAGTCCATGTTTCTTTGGGTCTGGCTCACTTCACTTAGTATGATACTTTCCAAGTCTTTCATTTCCTTACAACTTGGGCAATGTCATTCTTTCTGATGGAAGCATAGAATTCCATTGTGTATATAAGCCACATTTTCTTGATCCAATCATCTAATGAGGGACAGCTGGGTTGGTTCCATAGTTTAACAATGGTAAATTGTGCTGCAATGAACATGGTTGTGCTGGTAGCTTTAGTATGGCCTTGTTTGTGATCCTTTGGGTAAATGCCCAGTGGGGCTGCTGGGTCATAGGGGAGCTCTATATTTAGCATTTTGAGGAACCTCCACACGGCTTTCCAGAGTGGTTGAACAAGTTTACATTCCCACCAACAAGGGTTCCCTTTTGGTGCAACAGTGTAGTGGGGTTACCTTTTGGTGTGAGTTCTGCTTTGAAGGCCTTATAGAATTCAGCGATGAATCCATCTCCACTTGGCCTTCTCTTGGATGGGAGATTTTGTGTTGCTATTTCTATTTCATTGCTTGATATGGGTCTGTTTAGTAGACTAAGCCTGTTTTTTCTTAAATACATTATTTCTTTTAATTTTAAGAAAATTGTTATTATAAAGGTGATGTACAGAGAGGTGGCAGTTGCATATGTCAGGTAATGAGTATGTTTCTCTTTGGACCATGTCACCCCTTCCCTTGGTCTCTCCCAGTTTTTCCCTTCCTTTAATTTTTGTAACAACACAGTAGGACTTGTTATGATCTCTCTTGATGGATCACAGACTTTAGGACACAAGATTAAATTATTTTCCCAAGGTTGAACAACTGTTATGTTGAGTAACAATAGGCAAGGAACCGAGTTATTTTATTTCTTGAAATTCACCATTTTCAATGAATTATCTGTAATACACACACACACACACACACACACACACACACACACACACACACACACACACACACACACACACACTTGGTCATGGGGCCTGAACTCAGGGCTTGGGTGTTGTCTGTGAGCTTTTCTGCTCAAGTTTAGCACTCTATTTTGAGTCACAACTCTACTTCTGGTTTTCTGGTGGTTCATTGGAGATAAGAGTCTCACAGACTTTCCTGCCCAGGCTGACTTTGAACCAGGATCCTCAGATCTCAGCTGCTTGATTAGCAGGATGACAGGTGTAAGCCACTGGTACCCAGCTGAAAATGATATTTTGAAGTTTATTGTCCTTTCTCCATAACTGCATGTGGTGAGACTAATTGGAAAATAAACGCCATTCTGAGAATTAAGGTGGCTATGACAAAAATCTATGAGACAGTTCTCCAAAATAACCAGCAAAAAGAAGCATTGGAGTCTTCTTTTAAGTGGTAGAGCACCAGTGGGCCAAACAGGGAAGCTAAGCAAGTATATAAGGCACTGAGTTCAAGCTCTAATCACAGTAAATAAACCATATAATAATGGAAATCCATAGTTACTGCACAGTGAGGCTGTTGCCAAAATGGAATGCAAGCTTGGTAGTTTCAAATTTTTATTTATTTATTTTTTAAATTTAGTTTTATTGTTACAGTTACCTACGTAAGGTAGTGAGTACCCAGTTTTGGGGCTTGAACTCAGGGCCTGAGCACTGTCCTTGAGCTTCTTTGGCTGAAGGCTAGTGCTCTGCCACTTGAGCCACAGTGCTACCTCTGATTTTTTTGTTGTTGTAATTTATTGGAGATGAAAGTCTCATGGACTTTCCTACTCAGGCTAGCTTCAAACTGTGATCCTCAGATCTCAGCCTCCTGAGTAACTAGGAGTAGAAGCATGAGCCACTGGCACCCAGCCATGATTTTTTTTTTAAAGAAAGAACAGGTTGTAAAGTGAAATTTGGATTTTCATGTGAAATTCCTTGGTGTGTAAATATTGGCAGCCGAACAAAACTATTAAGAGGAAGTCTTAAGGCAAACAGAATGCATCTGTTTGGTTGAACTGGTCCAGTGCTATGACCTCTCTGACATATTTTACCAAGTTTGGAGGCACCAATCACGACCATTAATTCAGTGATGTATGACTCTTAATTTCTATTATCTCCAGTGTTAAAAATTAATATAAAGGCATTATCTACACATATCAAATGCCTCCAGACTTTCTGAAAGGGCAGCCAGAATTATAACAAAGATCTTACCTGTCAACTCTGTATGCAGTTCTAAAGTCTGTGGTGACCCCTTCATCCTTTAAAGCATTTTTTGTTGTTGTTGTTTGTGGGACTTGAACTCATGGCCTGGGCATTGTCCCTGAGTTCTTTTTGCTCAAGGCTAGAGCTCTACTACGTTGAGCCACAGCTCCACTTTCAGTTTTTGAGTGGTTTATTGGAGATAAGAATCTCATGGACTGAACTGCCTGGGTTGGCTTTGAACTGTGATCCTCAGATCTCAGCCTCCTGAGAAGCTGGAATGACAGGCATGAGCCACCAGTGCTTGGTAAGATTTTTTTAAATTGTTAATATTAAGGAGTTGTACAAAGGGGTTACAATTCCATAAGTCAGGTGGTAAGTGTAATTCTTCTTGGACAATGTCATTCCTTCCTAGGCTTTCCTTCAGTTTTCCCTTCCCATCTCTGCCCATTAGTTACTTAGCTCATGTTTTTGCACAGTATATATTGAATATCATGTCTGCATTTACTTACCTTCTTTCCATTCCCATGCCTCCCTTTTGCCCAGCCCCACCCAAGACAAAAAAATTTTTAAAAAGGGAATGACAGTAGCAGAAACAAATACTACCACCATCATCATCAACGATAACACCAGCAAAAAAAAACCATGCTTCCATTACTTGGAACTTGTTTTGGTAGGTAGTATTTTATATATAACATACAATGATGTTTTTAAAGTATAATTTTTTTAGCCAGACACTGGTGGCTTACATCTGTCATCTTAGCTACTCAGGAGGCTGAGATCTGAGGATTATGGTTCAAAGCCAGCCAGAGCAGGAAAGTCTGTGAGACTCTTATCTCCAATGAACCACCAGAAAACCAGAAGTGGCACTGTGGCTCCAAGTAGTAGAGCCCCAGCCTTGAACAAAAGAAGCTCAGGGACAGCGCCCAGGCCCTGAGTTCAAGCCCCACAACTGACACAAGCAAATTGTAACTGCATACATTTAATTAATTAAATTAATTAATTGTAATGAGTATGTATCTTTTTTTGGGGGGATGTCATCCCTTCTTTACATTCTCTTAGTTTCCCTCTCTTGTCCCTGCCCTCAACTTACATAGTTCATTTTCTACATAGTGTCTTCTGAATGCTATGATTGCATTTGTCACTCACCCTCCCTTCCTTTCGGTACCCACCTTTACACCTATGCCCTTAAAACACAAGAAAACCACCACCACTATGACTGTCACCCCCAAATCCTCCCCACCATCTTTCTACTTCCTGGAATTCGTTTTGTTGGGCAGTATTTTACTTATAACACCTAATGACTTTTAAAAACTTGGTTCTGAGTTACATTTCCAAATTGATCTCTAGAAAGTTTTGTTGTGTCTCTCACTGTTCTAGGCACTCTTGGTGAGTTTCCCCCCTAAATTTGAATGCATTGCTCATGTTCATGATTGTTCTAGTATGCTGTTCTAGAAAAATCTTTTTCTAAAATGTTTTTCTTCTCTATTCTTCGTCAATGCCCAATACCCAATGCCTCAGGCTCTTGCTAGTCTCCGATTTCCTTATTCCCAGGAAATTTCATTGTTCTCGAATCTTCTTGGTTAAATGTGTAAATCCACGATGGATCTCATGACATTGCACTTACAAATTCACTTTTTGTGTCTGAGTTCTTAGGTAGAAAGGACACTAAATCACACACAGTGAGACCAAAGGAGGACGCTCTTAGGGGAGAAACACAAAGGCACAAGGCCTCCGTGCCTCTCATCATGTAAAATAATATATATCAAAATTAATTCCAAAAACTGAAAACAAGAGGATTTTTTTTGGTTTTTGTTTCATCTTGTTTGTTCATTTTTCTGTCTTTGGGAGGGTGAGTGGGGTACAGAAATGGAGGGACAGAGGGGGAACAAAGGCAGCCGTGGTCCTCACTGGATACAATGTGGAAAATGAACTCTACAACTTGTGGTTGGGGTCGGGAGGGGAAAACTGGGAGAGAGCGAGGGAAGGGGGGACACAGTCCGAAAAGAAATGTGCTCATGACCTGACTTATGTAATTGTCACCCCTCTATAGGTCACCTTTGTAATAACATCAAAACATAAAGAACAAAATCAAGGAACATGTAAATTAAACACAAAAAGAAAATGTATCAAAGACATAGACATCGCCAGCCATTTACAACTGCAGATAAAACTTCTTTACGAACTCACATTTAACACACTGACCTACAGGAGATATATTAAGTGTCATATATTTAATAGAATTGATAGTTTCCTGAAAACTTATATACAAATGCAGTTTAGTTAGAGCTCAGTTGTTATATTGTTAAACTTACCTAAAAGCATTACTTGGGATAAAAAAGAACACTTTCAAATTGTTCTGTGTCAGCCATAGGTATATTCCATAGGCACCTATCTTTACATTTTGGGGTGTATAAATAAGTTTCTCAATATTTTGGGTGTAGAGTCACATGTAATGGACTTCATTGCTTCAATATAAAGTCACTTGTGGTTGCTTAAATTCACATGGATGAAGGCGGGCGTGGTGGCTCATGCCTGTAATTCCAGCTACTCTGGAAGCTGATATCTGAGGATCACCATTCAAAGCTTATCCCAGAGATGGCGAGCCCTTGAGAATCTAACCTCCAAATAATTAATTAACCTCCAAATCCCCCCCCCCAAAAGCAAAAATAATGGCGCTGTAGTTCAAGTGATAGAGTGCTAGCCTTGAACAAAATGGCTCAGGGATAGTGCCCAGACCCTGGGTTCAAGCTCCAGCACTGGCATAGAAAAAAAAGTGCATGTAGACTAGAAAATTAGGTGAAAATTTAAAATCAGTTCTTTTGAAGCATACTGGACACATTTCAAATTCCCAGCAGCCTCACGTGGCTCGTAGCGCGTGTATTCGACAATAACCATGTAGATTGCTTTTGTCCTAACAAAGCTCCTAACTTTTTAAAAAAAAGAATACAATTTTAATCTAAAGGATTACCTCTTTTGACATTAAGACAACAAAGCACATAGAATTTAAGACAGAATGGGGGAGTATGAAAAGATTTTGCTAAGGGCGGTAACATATACTTGGCTTCATATTTAATTTCTTTTACTGTTATTATAAAGGTGATGTACAGAGGGGTGACAGTTCTATAAGTCAGGTCATGGGCAAATTGCTTTTTAAAATTTTTAAAAATTTATTTATTTATTGTCAAAGTGATGTACAGAGGGGTTACAGTTTCATATGTAAGGCAGTACGTGCATTTCTTATCCAACTTGTTACCTCCTCCATTTTTCCCCCACCTTCCCTCTCCCCACCTCCCTTCCCCCATTCCCAGTTGGTTTACAGCATGTAGTTTTGTATGTATGGCTGTTGCATTGGTCCGAGTTTTACCCTTTGTCTCTCCATTTTGTTGTTCCCCTTCCCTTCCCTAGTTCCCATAAACATACATACAATACCCAGGGTAACAAATTCAGTTACAGTGACATCAGGGGTAAAACCATGGGGAAGAAAGACAAAAGAAAAAGGGCATAATTTCACATGGTATGTTGAAAATAACAACAGTGTTAAACCACTTGTTTCCATAACTTGGTGTTTATTTCGCTTAGCCTCATCTTATGTGATCATATGTACATAGCTATTGAGCTATTGTGATCTTCTGCTAGGATTATCCTAGATGTGTACTAATTATTCCCAATGAGGGAAACCATCGAGTCTGTTTCTTTGGATCTCAATGAGCACATTTCTTTTTGGACTATGTCCCCCCTTCCCTTGCTTGATCCCAGTTTTTCCTTTCCATCCCTACCCACAAGTTGTAGAGTTCATTTTCCACATCGTGTCCAGTGACACGATGCCTTTGTTCACCCTCTCTCCCTCCATTTCTGTGGCCCTTCATCCTCCCAGCAGAGAAACAAACAAAACAAAGAGAAAAGAGAACAAAAACAAGAAAGAAAAAAGCTTCTTGTTTCCATTTCTTGCAGTTCATTTTGATAAATATTATTTTCTATAACCAGATGCACATATCAGCTTCATATTCTTATTTGGGTTTCTCTTTCTTTCTCTTCTCTCTCACTCTCTTTGTTTCTTTCTGACCACCCCCTCCACCTCTCCCTTTCTTCCCCACCCCAATATTTCTGTCTCTGCCTCCTTCTTTTCTTGGAAATAGTCCAATGAATTGCATAAATGACCTTCTTAAAAGCAAGAAGATATTAAATTGGGCAATGAGAGGTACAAGGCACAAAGCAATTCTTCAATTATCCGAAGGAAGGGAGAAATAAACAGAGTCAAATTCCTGTTTACATGTTGGCCCGCAACTCATTTTCCCTCCTTCTGTGATGTGCTTTTTATTTTTTTATCTTGTTATCATTTTGGAGGTCCTTTAGCTGTTGGTATTTAGTTATATTTTTTATCATTGATAGTCATTGATAGCTCAGCTTCATATTTCCCATAACACTAACATGTGGTTCTTGTGTAACTATTAAACCTTACTGATAAAATATCAAAAGAAATATATAAAGAACTGTTGGAGTTTTCAATTGGCTTCCTACTTCCACCAATATTTTTCTCCCTAAATACTAGCTTGGTTTTTTCTTTTTCCTTTCTAAAATACAACACTAAAAGTCTTGATAACAGAGTAGAGGAAGAACTTAAGTGAAATGAATTAACAATAAATCATTCCTTAACACTATTAACTTATGAATCACTGGCTTTTCTTTTTGCTCTTAATCACTGATTAATCTACATTTATTCAGTTAAAAAAATCCTTACAGATATAATTTTAGTTTCCTTTAAACTAGCTCATTTAGTGAGAATTTTATTCAGTTTTTTTTTTTTTTTTTGTAATACACAGTTGAAAAGTTGACACCTGGGGGCTGAGAATCTGGCCTAGTGGTAAAGTGCTCACCTCATCTACATGAAGCCCTGGGTTCGATTCCTCAGCACCACATATATAGAAAAAACCAGAAGTGGCGCTATGGCCCAAGTGGTAGAGTGCTAGCCTAGAGTAAAAAGAAGCCAGGGCCAGTGCCCAGGCCTTGAGTTCAAGACCCATGACCAACCAAAATAAACAAACAAATAGATAAATAAATAAATGAACACCTAATCTTTTAGAAATAAAGCTGTCTATTGGAAAAACAGACTGATATGAATTCACCACGGGTTGGCTTCTTCAATACTTGATTGGACACCGATGGCTAATCTAAGGCCCATGGGGAAGGAGCAGGTTATTAAATAGACAGGTGTATTCCAGCAGTTTAGGAAATAACATCTTTAACCACAAAGTTGAAAAATAAATTGGAGATGTGAATTTACCCAGGAAGATAAACTTAACAAGGACAGTGAATGGTAGAAAAACTATTGAGCAATAATAAAATGACTGATGGTTAAAGGGGGCGGAATAGGAGAGATAAATCATGGTAATGCTACCATCCTCATATTGTAGCTCCTGGCCAGCACAGCTGAGCCACCTCAAGTTCTGGTCTCAGAAATCCAATGAATAAATCCAGGACAGTGCTCATTTTCCTCTGATTTGAGGATATCTATCTGTATCTATATCCATATCTGTATCTATATATCTAAATCTATATCTATGGGGCTGTGTTCTGATTGGTTGTCCCCCTGCCTGTTGTAATTAGGTGTTTCTAGAAGGTAACACTTGATTGGAAAAAAAAAAATCACTCCTAATGAGATCGCCTCCTTGCCTTCAAGACTCATTTGTTTATTCATTAGATAATTTTATTTTTTCAACCCCAGAACTGCTGCAGAGTTCAAGTGGACTTGCTCAGATGTCACACAGAAATGTAAAAGATGTCTGTGGCGAGTCACAATGACAAAGGAAATATCCTAAATTCTCACGCTGGTGATTTCAACTCCCATATTATCATCTAGTGATGATTGGATGATTGGTGGTTGCAGGCCAATCAAACGCATATGGAGATTATTTATCTCTGGGTCTGCAATAGCACTCACTTGGGGAATGGTCGACATGAATGTGGTCATTGTTCTTTTATTTCCTGGAATTGAGGTTAACAATAGCAGCAGGCCACATAGTTTGTGTTTCCAGTAACAACACAAACACTCATTTGACTGGAGGCATGACGGAAACCATAGTAGAGCAACTGGGAAGCCCTGAGTTCAGTCTGCACTACTGAAATGAAACACAAACAAAATCAAAACAAAAAACAAGCAACCAGCAGCAACAACACCTTGAAACCAGAAATAACCTCCACCCACCGATAACAGTGGTCAGCAGTCAGGCCTGGTGGCTTATGCCTGTCATTCCAGCTACTAAGGAGGCTGAGATCTGAGAATCGAAGTCAGCCTGGAAAGCAAAGTTCACGAGACTCTCTGTAATAACCTACCAAAATCATGGAAGTGGAGCTGTGGCTCAAATGATAGAGCACTAGCTTTGAGCAGAAGAGCTCAGGGACAGCACTCAGGTCCTGAGTTCAAGCCCCAAGACCAGCACAAAACAAACAAAATGCAGACAAGAGTCTCATGGACTCTTCTTCCTGGGCTGGCTTCGAACCACGATCCTCAGATCTCAGCCTCCTGAGTAGCTGGGATGACAGGCGTGAGCCACCAGTGCCCAGCCACACAACCATCTTATTGTTTTGTGGTCCAGAGGAATAGGGATGGAGGGGCTGGGAATATGGCCTAGTGGCAAGAGTGCTTGCCTCCTATACATGAAGCCCTGGGTTCAATTCCCCAGCACCACATATACAGAAAAAGACCAGAAGTGGCGCTGTGGCTCAAGTGGTAGAGTGCTAGCCTTGAGCAAAAAGAAACCAAGGACAGTGCTCAGGCCCTGAGTTCAAGCCCCAGGACTGGCAAAAAAAAAAAAAAAAAAAAAAAAAAGCAAGAAAAGAAACTGGGATGGGCAGATGAGATTGTCTCCTGGCCAAGTCAGAAGGAAAAGACTTAATGCCAACCCTATAGCAAGCCACTCATATTCTCTTTAAGGTATATAAAATTGGAATAATGATTACATTTTTTTCTTTGTATTTGAATCTTTAAGTGGTTATTCCAAGGAGTCGCCATTGAGCAAAGCAGTTTATGAATATAATGGATCTTGATCCTTGTCATTCCCCTCTTGGATCCTTCTCACCCATCCTTCTCTTACCCACTTTTTCCCTCCCTCACCTTCATTTTGGAACAATGATTTGTTTGTTTGTGATCTGTCCTGAATTAGTTTCTTATATAAGGTTCTTATTCCAATGTCAGCTATGAAATCAGACTTAGGATCAACCCCATTTCATTCTTCTTTTCCACATTTTAATAAGTGTGTGTGTGTGTGTGTGTGTGTGTGTGTGTGCGCGCGCGCGCGAACTCAGGGCCTCATACTCTCTCTCGTCTTTTTCCATTCAAGGCCTGGTGCTCTACCACTTGAGCCACACCTCCATTTCTGGCTGTTATTTTTTGATGGTTCATTGGAGGCAAGGATCTCTTAGATTTGTGTGTTTGGGCTGGGTTTGAATTGTTATCCTCATATTTCAGCCTCCTGAGAAGCTGCGGTTACAGGGATATATGACTAGCACCCAGCTTCACTGGAAATGCTAAAAGTATTCTGAAGACAAAATCCTTAATCTCCTGGATGCTCTGGATCATAAAATGCTGTGTGAACCTCCATCTGGATACTAGAATGCTTCAGGTTGGGCTACTTGCCATGATTGTGGACTGAGAGATTTCATGTTTTATTCATTTATTTGTTTTGTGCCAGTCCTGGGGCTTGAACTCAGGAGATTTTCCACTCAAGGCTGGTGCTCTGTCACTTGAATCACAGCTCCACTTCTGGCTTTTTTGGTGGTAAATTGGAGTTAAAGAGTCTCACAAATTTTCCTTCCCCAGGTTGGCTTTGAACCATGATCCTCAGTCCTCAATTCTCAGCCTCCTGAGTAGCTAGGATGATAATTTTGGTTTATTTTCAGTGTTTGGAATATGTTTAATGATCATAGACTAGGCTAATCTGAAAATAGAGGTTAAAGGCAACAAAATTCACAATCTGTTTGTGTGGTCTTCCCCCCCCCCCACCCTCCCAGCCCAGTTCGTTGTCCACATTAAAGAAGTTGAGTTTTCATTGTTAATACTGACTAAGCAATGGCTATTTTAATTCTATTTCCTTTTCTTCTTTCTTTCTTTCCCTCCCCCTCTCTTGCTCTCTTTCTTTCTTGGGGCTTGAACTCAGGGCCTGGGCACTATCCCTGAGCTTTTTTTGCTCAAGGCTAGCACCCTGCCTGTTTGAGCCACACCTCCACTTCCAGTTGTTTGGTAATTTATTGGAGATAAGAGTCTCATGGACTTTCCTGCCTAGGCTGGCTTTGAACTGTGATCCTCAGATCTCAGCCTCCTGAGTAGCTAGATTACAGACATGAGCCATTGGCCTCCAGACATAGTTCTATTTCTTTAAGTGAACACGGGAGTTGAAAATTTAATACTTTAAGTGCTTAGAATGAGTAATTGAATAGTAGAATGAAGTGTGACAATACTGAAAAATTAAAAAGAGAGATTATTTTTTATCCCTCCCAAAGAAGGTTCTAAATCGATGGTAAGCACACACTACCTATTCGAACTTCGGACATATTTGTTAGTTCAAATACAGATGTAGAAAATGAAACTCAAACGCAGCTTCTTGCATGACAAAAGATGTGTCAACTGATGGGAAAGGGAGAAAAAATTCAGTTTGGGGACTGAAAAAAAAAAAATAAAAAGGAGCATAATTCTGATTGGCCACTAGGTGTCAGACCTGAACCGACAAAACATCTGCACGCCTGTGCTTTTCATCAACACACTATTAATTTATAATAAAAGGTATCTGACAGCTTTATTCTGATGAATTATGGGAATCCAGAGCATAATTCCCGGCCTTTGGTTTAGAAATTGTCATTGATTTTAATGTTCTTTGTGGAGTTGTGGCATGAAACAAGTTATCCTGCCAAGAGCGGTTAAACAAATCGTCATCATTTGCTTTGAGTAGCACACGGAACTTGTTAAGACAGATAAGCGGGAGCAAATTGATGAGTATCCATAAGCCATTTATGACAGGAGGCACGGCAGCAATTCAAACAGTTGTTCAATGCATTCATTCTATAGTTCTTTTTTTTTCCCCTTAAACAAAAGACAAAAGTAAAACCCCTCAAAAGAACCCCAAAGGAATAGCACAGGTAAAAGACAGTACAGCCATCTACCACAATGTTCTTTCTGCCATACTTTCAGATTGACAGGTGACTTAGAATTGTTGCAAGATTTGTGGAAAGTTTATTATCAAAACCTGGCTGGAATTATTATTATTTCTCCTCCCTATTGTCAGATTTGTCATCTGGGAGCTTGAAATTCAATCACTTATTCACTCTGAAATAGAGGGCTCTGTCTTCTACAAAAATTCTGGCCTCAAACTGGTGTGTTTTGATTTAATTTTTCTTCCTGAAAACTGAACATTCGTGGGAGTTTGCTGAAGGAAGGACTATGGTTTTGTTTTTTTTTGTGCCTGGCCTGGGGCTTGAACTCAGGGCCTGGGTGCTGACCCTGAACTTCATTTCATGGTTAGCACTCTACCACTTGAGCCACAGCTCCACTTCTGGTTTTCTGGAGATTCATTGGAGAGAAGAAGATAGCGTTTCATGGACTTTCCTGCCCAGGCTGTCTTTGAACCTTGATCCTGGCTGTCTTTCAAAGATGTAACCTCAAATTTCTGCTTTGTGCAATGCTGAAAGGCTTTTGTGGTGTCCAGGCAGGTAAAATTCTGTGGATGGTGCTGTTGGTGGAAGTTCACCAGCAGCTACCTCGAGGTACTGCTAAGGAGGAAGAGGCTAAAGTTTGAGGCTCCCACTCTCCCACATAGACCTTGATTTCTTTTCCTTAAATCTTGTGATCGCCCTGAAATGTGCCCTAATCACAGTGCCCTCATGCAAGGTATGCTCTTGGTGAGAAACTTCTGGAACAAGGACATGGGATTTAACTCCCCAAATAGAAAAGATAGCTCTCATGTCATGCCATTTTGTTCAGGTTTAAAAATAAGAGTTTTCTTGGCTTTTTCTGAAGGCGGCTTACATATCTAAAGTTTAAAAACACGACTCAAATTCGAGCTGATGGCAGGAATTCAAAGACCTTTACATTTAAGTAATAATAACATCTTTCAACAAAATCATATAAAACTCTGGGTGGTAGGGACAATATAACTGAAACTAAATTGCACACTAAGAAATTAACAATAACAATAAAAATGCACACTAAGGAATCAACAATAAGAATAAAAATGTAGAACGATCACTGAAGACACCTTCATGAGAAGTCATAGTTTTTTTTTTTTATTTGTTGCTAGTCTTGTGTCTTGAACTCAGGGCCTAGGTTCTATCCTTGAGGTGTTTTTTTTTTCTTCTAAACCCTACTGCTCTACCACTTGAACCACAGCTCCACCTATGGCTTTTGGGTGGTTCATTGGAGATAAGAGTCTCCTAGACTTTCCTGCTTGGGCTGGCCTTGAACTTTGATCGTCAGATACCAGCCTTCTGGGTAGCTGGGATTACAGGCATGAACCACAAATGCCCAGCTCATTTATTATTTTTTTAGTGGTTTCTTTTCATTGCAAACTTTGGTCTGAAAAAAAATCACATAAAATAATGCAACCTGGTTCCCAAGTTAAACTCTCAACAACACTAACTCTTTCAAAAAGCTCAGCATTTAAAATCTGATTTGCGTTTAATTTAATTGGGAGGAGTGGAGAGTTAGCAAAAAAAGAGCCATTTAAAAAAATTTATTTTAAGAGCCGGGTTGAATTTTCAGCTGTAAGTGATGAATGAATGGTAGCTGTGTATTACAGTCTTTTTTCCCCCCAAAGTTATTTTTAATACCTTGACAAAGTATTAAGCGCTCAGACTTTTACTGTCTCTTGTTATTTATCAACTGCAAGAAACTTGGAGTCACATTAATTAACTGCAGCAGCATTTTACTCTATGCAATTACTCTGGTGTTTAAAAATTTACATTCTTTGTCCAGCCTTGTGTTCATTGATGTGCAGAACTGGGTTTGGGGTGGGAGGAAAATTCTGCAGAAGTTTTTTTGAAAATCTGAAAAATGAGCACAGAATAATTTGGATAATTTTTACCTAAGTAAATTATTCAATTTGTTCTCTTAAATATTATGAAATCATGAAATCATCATCATCCTCTCTCTCTCTCTCTCTCTCTTTCTCTCTCTCTCTCATTTTTTGTTTTTGTGCTGGTTCTGGGGCTTGAACTTTGGGCCTGGGTGCTGTCCCTAAGCTTTTTCACTCCAAGCTAGCGCTCTACCACGTGAGCCACAGCTCCACCTCTAGTTTTCTGGTGGTTCATTGGAGATAAGAGTTTTGCAGGGGCTGGGGATATAGCCTAGTGGCAAGAGTGCCTGCCTCGGATACACGAGGCCCTAGGTTCGATTCCCCAGCACCACATATACAGAAAACGGCCAGAAGCGGCGCTGTGGCTCAAGTGGCAGAGTGCTAGCCTTGAGCGGGAAGAAGCCAGGGACAGTGCTCAGGCCCTGAGTCCAAGTCCCAGGATTGGCAAAAAAAAAAAGTTTCACAGACTTTTCTGCCTAGGCTGGCTTTGAACTGTGATTCTCAGATCTCAGCCTCCCGAGTAGCTGGGATGACAGGCCTGAGCCACTGAGCCCAGCAGACAGTCAGCTTCTTATTCTGAGTTTTATGGACAAATTACAGGGTAGAAAAGCCAGGGAACATTCATCTTCTTTTTCTTTCTGTGAAGTTAATGGAGTGGGAGCCAGGGGCCAGGCAAAGAGAGGAGGTAGCAAATTCTGGTAATAATCTAGGCAAGAGATGATTGTAGTTTAGCCAGAGTAGGCAGTGAGAAAAAGCCAGACGCTGGATATATAGTTAGAAAGGAGGGGGGGGGGGGGGGAAGCAAGAAATGCTGAAGGTTGGAAGGGAGTAGGATGTGAGAAACAAGGAGATTGAAAATGACTAAGGAGTTGGCTGGAGCAACTTGGTGAGTGTCGGTGCTGTTTGCTGAGTTGTGGAAATTCTGGGGATGATCAGTTTGTGGGGTTGAAAGGACCAGAAGGGGCCAAGCAGAAATATACACAGTTGTGAGATATTGGGGTGAGATAATGCTTAATGAACAGGCTCACCCAGAGTCAGGGAGCCTGGGGGGACAGGAAGAAGGGGCGCAGAAACTCAGGCTGCCTCAAGTTCAGTGTCAGAGAGGAAGAAAACCCAGTGAAGGAAGGTGACAGAAAAGATGAGAGAAATTCCGTCTTGCAGCAGCCCAGCTCAACCTATTGGCCTCTTTGGTTGACATGTCTTGGATGAGAACCTTCTAGAAATGTAAATCCTCAGACCACCCAGACTGACGGAGTGGATGTGAGATACACAAGTGCTTGTATGCACACACAAGTGTTCATACACACATACACACAGAGGGTTTTCTCTCTCTCTCTCTCTCTGCCTCCTTGTCTTCTCTCTCTCTCCTCAGTCTCCTCCCTTTGTCTCTTGCTGTGTTTCTCTTCTCTTTCTCCTTTTCTCTTTCTGTGTCTTTCTCTCTCCCTCTCGGTCTTTCTCTCCTATCTTTCTCCCTGTCTCTCTCCTTCTCTTTTGGTCCCCCTCTTCCTCTTGTCTCCCTGTCTCTCCTCAGTCTCCTTCTTCCTTTGTCTTTGTGTCTCTTTCTGTCTGTCTGTCTGTCTCTCCTTAACTTTTTCTGTCACTTTCTCCTCTTTCTTTTCATCTCTTCACTTTTCTTTCTCTCTGTCTTTTGTTTCTTTCTGTCTGTTTGGCTTGCGTGACAACCTTCTGTCTGTCTGTCTGTCTGTCTGTCTGTCTGATACATGTTTGTAATCATGAGACTGAGGGGCTCAGAAGGAAGGGGAGGAGGAAGAGTTGTGAGGAACCCCTTGCCATTGGGAGTGGTGAGCCAGTGGGCTCCATGTGATAAAAACACTATAAACACACACACACACACACACACACACACACACACACACGGGGGTAGGAGTGCTGGTGGGAGAGGGCAGGGTAGAGGCAGAGGGTCAAGGGGGGAGTGGATTTGAACATGAGACGTGGAACCATGAGGCTTGTGGGGATTGGTGTGGGGAGAGGGAGGGAGAGGTGAGCGACCCAGGGGCTTTGTGTGCATAGATTGGTGTGTCAGAACGAACTCTATTGCGTGACTGATGCTAACAGAAGAAGATGCAATAGAGCTGGGGGCTCACGCTGGTCATCCCAGCTACCCAGGAGGCTGAGATATGAGGTTCATAGTTCAAAGCCAGACTGGGCAGGAAAGTCTGTGAGACTCTTTCCTCCAATGAACCACCAGAAAACCAGAAGTGGTACAAGTGGTAGAGCACCAGCCTTGAGCAAAAGAGCTCAGTGACAGTGCCCAGGCCCTGAGTTCAAGCCCCACAGAGACCAAATACAAAAGATGTAGTAGAAAAAGAACTTCTGGAAGCAATGCCCAAGGATCCGTGACTTCACAAATGTCTTCTGAGGTTCTTTTACAACCAAGACCTGAGGAGAGAAGGGAGAAGACCTTGGGGAGAAAAGATCTTAATGTTTGTCACATAGAGGTCAGAGCAGAGAGTGTTCTGGGTGTATTGAATGAACAAGTGGACATTATTTGAAAAACCCACCAATTAAAACAATGTCATCTTTGAAAATATGGTGTTTCAGTTAAAAATGGCTGTTATCTATCTATCTATCTATCTATCTATCTATAGATATAGAGATGTATATAACTGTAGTATCTATAGTTACAGTATAGTATCTATATAACTATAATACAAACACATATATTTGTATTTCTATATATTGGTATTCATATTATATATGCTATATTTATTTATCTAGACGTGTGTCTATATGTGCATATATTAATATATATATAAGATATGCAATGTATCACATATAGATATATACACAAACATCTTTTATCTATGTATGTATATGTATGTTTGTATCTATCTATAGTATTTTTTAAATTGTTGTACTAGTATTGACATTATATATTCTATCTATGTATCTGTCTACCTATCAACTATCTACCTATTATATCTATATATAGATATTAATTTTTAAAATTATTGTGTCAGTATTGGGGTTTGAACTCATGGCCTTATGCTCTTGCTTAGCTGTTTTTTGTTTACAGCTGGTGCTCTACCGCTTGAACCACATGTTTACTTCCAGGTTTTTGCTGGCTAGATTGGAGATCACCATCTCATGGACTTTTCAACTAGGGCTGGCTTTGAACTGTGATCCTGGGAGCTCAGCCTCTTGAGAAGCTGGGATGACAGGCGTGAGCCACTAGCAGAGATCCAAGGTGACCAAAGGAGTGAGAAATACTGTGGACAGCCTCCCCGCCTGGGTCCACATCCATAATCAACAAGAAACAGTTTTATTTCTCGGTCAATTCCTGTAGATTCTAGAATTTTCCACAGTAGGGGACTATGACAATGACAAGCGGCTCCACTTTGCCTCCCGCATCCAGGGTGAGACACGGCGTTATTCCGGGTGTGAGGGAGGGGAAGGGACAGAGGAACTTTGGGGGTGTTTGGGTGTCAGGGAGGGGGTGCCAGCTGGAGTCCAGGTACCTGTTCCTCCTCATTCATCACTCAGCAGTCAAAGACGAGACCCACAGAGCTGTCCTGCCCTCCCCTCCTCCCTCCCTCCCTCCCTCCCTCCCTCCCTCCCTCCCTCCCTCCCTCCTTCCCTCCTTCCCTCCTTCTTTCTTCCGTCTTTCTTGTAGGTGTTCAATGGGGTTTCAGTTCACCATGTCAGTTTATGAGGACAGCACATCTCTCCCGTGTCACCTCTGCCATCGTTCTCCCCGTCTCTCCCAATCCCATTGCACCCCACAATTTTCCTGTTTCTATTTTCACCTATGGACAGTGACTATGACCCCTGCCTTCTCCCCCTTCTTTTCTTCATTTGTCTCTTTGTCTATCCTTCTCCCCCTTTATGCCCTCCATTATTTTTGGTGCCACTACTATGGCTTGAACTCAAGGTCTGGGCAATATCCCTGAGCTTTTTCACTCAAGGCTGGTGCTCTACCACTTGAGCCACAGGGCCACTTCTGGTTTGCTGGTGGTTCATTGGAGATAAGAGTCTCATGGACTTTCCTGCCTGGGTTAGCTTTGAACTGTGATCCTCAGATCTCAGCCTCCTGAGTAGCTAGAATGAAAGGTGTGAGACACCATGTCTAGCTGTTCAGTAGAGATTTTAGGGAGTTTCTCATTTCACACATCATTGGGATTTTCCTTTTCTTGGATTTTTCCCTTGATGGCAGAAAATAGTCACATCTCTTCTTTACGGATTCCCTGAACATTAGTTGTTTTTTCCATTTTCATCAAGTCTCTACAAAGATCTGAACTTAAAATATTGTATGAAGGGAGAAAAGCTAGAGTTAAAAAAATATTTTCCCTTTTCAAAAAGACGCTGAGTAAGGCTTGCTTGCCTTCCCAGAAGCAGAATACGATTAAAAATTTTTCTCATCTCATTCATTGCCTTCCTAACCTTCATCCTCACCCAGAAATCAAACGTATCATCTTAATATCCCAGGCTAAGAAGAAAAGAGTTCATGTATTGAATAACTGTTTGCCAATCAATTTTTTTTAAACCTGGAAGAGATGGTGGTGGTGGTGGGTGGGGGGTGGGGGGTAGAGTGGATCATGTAATTTTATCCTACAGTTTTTAAGTAATCTTTTCTGATTGTTTTTTTTCTTTTTAGACAGACCATTAAGCTGAGGATAAAAGTCCCTGTGTTCAATATGTGGATACATTAAGCATTTGGTTTAAAATTTACAGCTTCCATTTTGACAAGGAAAATGACATGTTAGGTCCCCAGTGCCACCTTGAACTGTGTCTCAACGCAGTGACAGGTTGTCAGGCTGAGAGCAGAGGGTGTGCACTTAGTCCCTGAGAGGCTGTCAGAGGTAAAAAGCTCCTGAATGTCAAGAAACACCAGCCCACCCTGAAGCCACTGAGTAGTGTAGTCTAGTAGCTACCATCTTGGTTGATGGTTATCTCCATGGGTTGAAATCTAATGGAATTTCGTGTGTGTGTGTGTGTGTGTGTGTGTGTGTGTGTGTGTGTGTGTGTGTCCTGGGGCTTGAACTTAGGGTGCTGTCCCTGAGCTTTTTAACTCAAGGCTAGCCCTCTTTTACTTGAGACACAGATCCACTTCTGGAATTTTTTTTTTTTTTTTTTTTTTGTGACTAACTGGAGAAAAAAGTCTCCTGAACTTTCCTGCCTGGGTTGGCTTTGAACTGTGATCCTTAGATCTCAGCCTCCTGAGTAGCTCGGATGACAGGTGTGAGACATCAGTGCCCAACTTCCCCAAGTTTTCTTTTTCTTCCTTTTCTAGTTTTCCCTTCCACATTCCTTTCTACTTCTCCTTCCCGCAGCTCATAACTTGAGAGGAAAAGGAATACTTCCACTTACCTCTGTTTTGTCTCTTTTTTTTTTTTTGCTACAAGAATAATACCTGAGTTGGAATTATTTTTATCTTATTTCAAACCCTATTGTAAATGATTTCTGCTCACAACATACCTATTTTTTCCTCTCTCTCTCTCTCATTCTTTCCTGTTTGTTTGCAAATCTGTTCCTCCTCATTTAGGTCCTCTTAATGTCACATCCTGTGAATTCTCTCTTTGAAGAGCTTGTGTCAGTACTAAATACTGCGATTATGCAAAACATCCACATTTAATTCAACAGCTATTCTTGGCATTGTGGTTTGAAATACTTTTTTTTGCATAAAGGAAGTATCAAATGACAGCACATTACATCCATTGATTCTTTCTTTGTTTCTTTCTCTCTCTTTCCCTCTGTCCTTCCCTTTTATCCTCCCTCCCTCCCTCTGACCCTCCCTCCCTCTCACCCTCCTTCCCGTCCTCCCTTACTTTCTTCTTTCTTTTTTTAATCTCAGGCAGTACTACCAGCTCTGTAGTTTGGGGGATGAAAACTCAACAACAGTACAGGAAAGCCAGGGGTTGAAAAGAAAGTCACTGTGTTAGCTGATGTATAGGTATGTGAAGATGGAGTTGCTAAGAAATATATACCCTCAAAACTTAAATAGCAAAAGCATTTGTTTTAGCAGTGATGTCTGCATGTTTGTCTTGATGAGTCCACTAGGGTAGGGTAGCTCAAGCCTATAATCCTGGCTAATTGGGAGGTAGAGATTGGGAGAATCACAGTTTGAGGTCAATCAGGCAAAAGGAAATTCTCAACCCATGGTTGAGCACAAGGACCCATGCCTGTTATCCTAGCTCCAGCAGAAGCAGAATGGTTGGGACATAGTAAATTAGATAGGTTATCCTCAGGATCACAAGCATAAGAAGGAGGATCGCAATCCTGGTCAACCCTACCACACAAATAACCAGTGTAAAAAGGGTTGGCGGAGTGGCTCAAGTGGTAGAGCATCATCTGTCTACTGAGTGCAAAGCCCTGAGTCCAATCTACTGTACACGGAAGGAAGGATAAAAGGGAATTACTGTCAACTTCCCCGTCTTGAAGAAATGATAGGAATTTTCAGGCCTTCCCAAAGGAAGGTAGATACTACTGTACCTCACTGCCCTTCTGCAGGAGAAACGAGAAGTGAACAAGAATGTACTGGAAGTGAAGACAAGATGAATGAAGAACCTACCCCATGGCAACCTTCCCCCTCAAATTAGTAATGGTATTACAATAGAATTTGGACAGCTCCAGACTGAGTGATTTCTCCAACAACTAGCATGGAAAAATGGTCTCTCAATCCAGAACATTATATAAAAATGATCGGACACATTGACAGATTCTATGCATTCTGTCTGTCATCAAGGAAATGAAAGCTGGACACATGTGGCTCATGCCTGTCATCCCAGCTACTCAGGAGGCTGAGATCTGAGGATTATAGTTCAAAGTCAGCCTGGGCAGGAAAGTCCAGGAGACTCTTATCTCCAATGAACCAGCAAAAGGCTGGAAGTAGAGCTGTGATTCAAGTGTCAGAGTGCCAGCCTTGAGTGAAAAAGTCAAGTGAGAGTACAGGCCCCGAGTTCAAGCCCTAGTACCCGCTCAAAGGAAAAGAAAGGCAATGGCACTAACAACTGAAAAATAAAGGGAAAAGAAAATCCACCACAGGACTGGAAAAGCATTTTGAGGCTTTTAATATTTGTTTTTATTTTCTTTTGCTAATCTCATGCAAAGGAGAAGGATGATAAAAATGAGACAATGTCTAGTTGTATTGTTAATATCCATTCCGTATAAACATTTCTGTCCCCCAGAGAAACATGAATGCGGTACCATGATAAATAAATACTGCCCAAACAGTCTCTCTGGACATAAAAGAGAATATATCATCATAAGTAAAGAAAGAGAATGGAATGGAAAAAGGGTAGATGGCACTTCAGCAGACTGAGTGGGAATAGAGAGAGAGAGGAAAGGAGGTTAACAGATCTAGGCTTAGGCAGCTGAGCCTGTCTTTTTTTTCTTTTCTTTTCTTTTCAGTTGTGGGGCATGATCCTCAGATTTCAGCCTCCTGAGTAGCTAGGATTACACGTGTGAGCCATCAGCACCCAGCTTTACAGTTTATTTCAACCTCATGCCAAGCACTCTTGCTCACTTACATTAGCAACCAAGATGTTTATCATTTTTTTTTAGCCATATATTGATGGCTTATACCTGTAATCTATCCTAACTACTCAGGAGGCTGAGATCTGAGGATCACTGTATGACTACAATTAAGTTATTCACAGACTATCATTCTTTGGTTGATAATGTTCCTCCTTGCTGAATATTTGAATGATATTCAGCACTCCCATTTAAATAGGTCACACACTGTAATATAATTTTTGTTCATGGATGACTGCTGCTTGTTACAGCGAAAATGATTAAATGGATTAGCACCTATTTAATTAAAGCTAGTCACTTGTTGGTATCTTCATCTTAATTAAATCTGAATAAGGAGGGTAATATTTATTTAATTAACTTATTTTTTTTGTTATGGAGCTTGAACTCAGGGCCTTGGGTGCTGTCCCTGAGCTCTTTCACTCAAGGCTAGCCCTCTGCCACTTTGATCCATAGTGCCACTTCTGGAGATAAGAGTCTCATGGGCTTTCTTGCCAGGGCTGGCTTTGAACCACAATCCTCAGTTCTCAGCTTCCTGAGTATCTGGGATTCCACGTGTGAGCCATAGGTGACCAGCATAGTATGTTATTTAGATCAAAGGAAAATAGATATAACTTCCCTCTACCCTCACCTCTTCTATTATTTGTATCAGATACAAGAGAATAATGGCTAGCACCCACTTTTCTTGACTCCAGCTTTCAGGAAAATTCTGTTTCTATTGCTCTATTTTCTAAATCACCATTCATTTGTTTTAAGAGAGCATCATCTTTAACAATGAAAACTTATTAAAGATTAAAACATCTAAAGCAGGGCACTGGCAGCTTATGCCTGTTCCCTTAGCTACTCAGGAGGCTGAGATCTGAGGATTGAGATGGGAAGCCAGCCTGAGAAGAAATACATTGAAGAGGAATCTTATCTCCAATGAAACAGCAAAAAACTGCAAGTGGAGGTGTGGATCAAGTGGTAGAGTACCAGCCTTGAGTAAGAAACCAAGAGAGAGCTCAAGCCCTTAAGTCCAAGCTCCTGTACCAGCACAATAAAAGAAGACAAAACAAGTCTAACATACCTGAAGAGGTGAAGTGATTGGAAACTTGTGGAAGATTCTGGAAGGACCTGCTTCTTGAATACAGAACTTAACTGGAGAAGGAATATTGAGAACTGTGAAAGTA
>NC_063187.1:1190016-1213095 GCF_023159225.1 Perognathus longimembris pacificus
CGCTTCTTTAATCATTGTAAGGTCAAACTTAGAATTTCCTTTCTTTCCCTTTATTTCTCAATATTGAAAGAGACAGGTTGGCTCCTCTAGGTGCTGTGTTTAGTACAGAAAACAGAAATTGGCAATCATTTGTTGATGCTAGATCTCCTTAGTAACTCTTCAAGGAAATTTGTCTGCCATTATTATTTTTTTTAAGCATGTACAAAGAAATTTCTGTCTTTGGGCACTGGGTAAATTCTTTTTCTCCTCCCTTCTCCTAGGGAGTTACAGAGTTAGGTGACCTGTGGTAGGAATTCTAATGAGAATGGCTTTCGTGAGCTTCTACCTGATTGTCCAGCCAGTGAAGAAACTGTCCAGAATTCTGACTGGCAGCATTATTCATAGGAAAGTTTATACTCAGCACTGGAATCTTCCAGAATAAAAAAAAAGCCCAGATACCACATTTGTGTCATCTTTGTTTATGGACAGTGGACAGAAGCATGATGGCAATTATCATGGATGATTTTTTTTCATGTCCTTAATAAATAAGGAAAGGAATGCTGCCATTAGGTAATTTAAGCCAATCTCTTTAATTTAATTCAATCTCTTGGTTCAGTGCCCTTCTTAGCGCCTTCTTCATGCTCTGAACTGTTTCAGTTTACATGGTTGATATTGTTCTATTTTGGGGCTTTTCTTCATGATGATAAGACCTACTTAAAAAAAAAAAACCACACTTTTTAGAAATCAAGTGCAAACTTTCTTCTGGCTAAAAATATTGTCTCACCATTACAAGCTTCTGTTCAAGGACCAGGTATATAAAAATGTCTTTAAAAAATACCAAGATGAACAAGTTGTTTATGTCTGATGATTCAGCTCTTCCATCGTCTCTGGCTTCTGTCTCCCATCTGTATTTGTCTGTCAATCTTCACCTCTCATTTTCTGAGGTGCTCACTACAGCTGTGCACAAAGCACCATGAATTTCTGGTATCAAATTCGAGGGAATTGCTGTTGCTCCATTGTGACATTTCAGCCTAAGACAGAAATAGCAATTCATTCCTTTTTTTTTTCTTATTTATTGTCAAAGTGATGTACAGAGAGGTTACAGTTTCATACGTTAGGCATTGGATACATTTCTTGTACTGTTTGTTACCTCCTTCCTCATTCCCCCTCCCCCTCCCCCCTTTCCCTCTCCCCCATGAGCTGTTCAGTTGGTTTACACTAAATGGTTTTGCAAGTATTGCTTTTGTAGTTGTCTTTTTACCCTGTGTCTCTTGATTTTGGTATTCCCTTTCACTTTCTTAGTTCTAATACCAGTATATACAGTTTCCAATGTACTCAGATAAGATACACTGATAGTGTAGGTACAACCACAGGAAGGGGATACAAGAGGATCATCAACAATAGAAGCTACGGTTTCACATGGCATGTTGAAAGTAATTATAACAGTGATATATCACTCGTTTCCATAACATGGAGTTCATTTCACTTAGCAATTCATGCCTTAGAGGTATATCAATTTATTTCTCATAACTGGTCTCTTATCAAAGGCTATTTGTTGATTTTTTTTGCTTTTGTTTTGTTATATTTATATTTTATTGTTTTGGGGGGGCTATCATTCTGGATTTGTCTGTCTTTTAAAAAACTTACTTTGTTGTTTTTATAAAGATGGTGTACAGAGGGATTACAACTATATGAGTCAGGTAATGAGTATAGGAAATATACTTAGTATGTGTGCACGCACCATGAGCAGAGAATCATGATTGAATGTTTCTTTCTTTTTTTTTTTTTTTTTAATATCACAAAATGGCCCTTTGGCAGTTCAAAGTCATGCTTCCCCAGCTCATTTTTTTTTCTGGGTCACCAGGTAATGAACCAAAATGTGGCCAAGTATGGTGGCTCATGCCTGTAATCTCAGCTACTCGGGAAGCACCGTTCATGAGGAAAGCAGTTGGAGATCATCCTGGGCAAAATGTTAGTGAGAGTCCATCTCAGTTGAAAAGGCAGGTGTGGTGAGCCATGTCTATAACCCTAGCTGTATGGTAGGCAGAGTTAGCAGGATTATGATCTGAAGCTACTGGGGCAAAAATAAGAGATAGAGCCAGAAAAAGAGCTAAAGATGTGACTCATGTGGTAGAATGCTTATCTAGAAAGAGGGAGACCCCAAGTACAAACCCTCGTGCCACTAAATAAGCAAAATGCCCTCCACAAAACTGACATAGGACATAATTTTTAAAAGTAACATGATTATTACAATAAGGCTTTGTTGTTGTTGGTTGTGGAACTTGAACACAGGGCCTGGATGCTCTTTGTGCTCAGGACTAACGCTCTACCACTTTGAGCCACAGCTCCACTCCATTTCTGCTTTTCTGGTGGTTCATTGGAGATATGAGTCTCACTGCCTGGGTTGGCTTTGAACTACAATCCTCAGATCTCAGCCTCTGGACTAGCTAGGATTGCAGGCTTGTGCCATGGGCACCTGGCAGTAGGGCATTTAGAAAAAGACAAAGGTCATTATTTTTGGAGCCTTAGGCTGCAGTGCTTTTCAAACTTCAATTAACAGCAGCAACAGAAAAAGAAAATTGTCAAGCCTTTTAGAAAAATAGGTATATGTTTGCTTCAGGCAACACCTACCACACACACACACACACACACACACACACAATGGAGACAAACTTGTTGTGAAATACTGACTTCAACTTACAGTTCTCTAATCAATTCTATGTACTGTTGCCTTTCTGTGTTGTACAATGTGGACTGAACTCACTAAATTGATTTTTGTGCCCTTTTCAGAGGCTGCTAATCAGGTTGAAAACTACTATGCTCATGGAAAGGGGAAAGGGCTGTCTTAAATTAGACACACAAATTAATACACACAAAGAAGTATTTCCATAAGTATATTTAGAGGTATATAAGTATCTTCATTTCTCACTGTAAAAATGTGAGAAGAGCCAGGTGCTGGTCACACCTGTAATCCTAACTACTCAGGAGGATGAGATCTGAAGATTGTGGTTTGAAGCCAGACCGGGCAGAAAAGTTCTTGAGACCTTTATCTACAATGAACAATTTTAGTTTATGCATATCTGCATATATTGACATCTATGTATTTATGAATCTATGTATCTGTGTACTGTGTCTATCATCTATCATGGATATTGATTTGTCTATCTATTATCTATTTTTCTATCATCTATCCATGTCTGTTTCTTTATCTATCATCTAGATGTCCCTCTTCATCTCTGTATCTCTGTATCTATCTATCTATCATCTATTCATCTATCATCTACCTATCCATAAGCTATCTATCTATCTATCTATCTATCTATCTATCTATCTATCTATCTATCTATCATCTATCCTCCCTGTCTCTGTATTTATCATCTATCTATATATTTATGTATATATCATCTATAAATCTGTCATCTATTTCTGTCTCTTATCATCTGTCTACCTATCTATTAATCTATTCGTCTTCTGCCTTTGTATCTATTACCTATCAACTTATCTATCATCTGTCTAACTTCTGTCTCTGTGTCTCCGTATCTATCAATTTATCTATCACCTATATTTGCCTCTTACTCTACCATCAATCACATATCATATCAATCTATCTATCACCTGTCTATCACACATCTCTATCTATGTGTCTGTATATCTATCATCTATCTATCTATTTGAATTCAGGAGACTTATGTAGCAAATGGAGGTTAAGAAAGGGCCTCACGGGGCTGGGGATATGGCCTAGTGGCAAGAGCGCTTGCCTCATATACATGAAGCCCTGGGTTTGATTCCCCAGCACCACATATATAGAAAACAGCCAGAAGTGGCGCTGCGGCTCAAGTGGCAGAGTGCTAGCCTTGAGCAAAAAGAAGCCAGGGACAGTGCTCAGGCCCTGAGTCCAAGGCCCAGGACTGGCAAAAAAAAAAAAAAAAAAAAAGAAAGAAAGAAAGAAAGGGCCTCACATTTCCAGCCAGTCATGGTAGCTATAATATGGTTCATGAGCTGTACTCTTGAATTTGGGGGCTCTTGCTCTCTCCTAATCTTTCACAATAGACTGTTTATGCCTATTAAACGTAATGACCTCTTCAATAGCCACCTGAAAAAAAAAGTCCTTTCTTTACTGGCAGGGAAGTGAGGAGCAAGATTTGATTGCATCCTTCTTCTGCCACAAAGCAAGAAGACAAGCCAAACCATGACCTTTATACCTTCATTGAGCTGGGGCATTCATTCCTCCATGCAGAAACGAAGTGGTAGCGTAGAACTCTGAAAGATGAACCTCACACCAGAAAGTTCTTTCATGCTGCTCAGTGAGAAGTGCTAATGAAGACTAATTTTTTTTCCTTTTAGATCATGACAACTGTTAAATGTATTTGCAGTAATAATGACTGAATCAGTTATGTGAAGGCTTTTTATGTGAAAGATTCAGTGCAATTATTTTTTTTTCATGTCCACTGAGGATGACAGGAGAAAGGACTGACTTAAAGGAAGCATTATAAGAAAAATAGCAAGGGTTCAGCTCTTAGATAATTGAAGACAGGTCTTGAGTGTTCTCATGATTTCATAAGGAGAGCCTCCATGACATGAGTATCTTGAAGAATCTGTGACTCAAGCTTGGCACTGTTTGGTAAGTCCATCACTGTCAGCCCAGTGCTAAGAATAATTATTCACATATAAATAAATAAAGCAAAATGACAACCGCACATCCTTCTTCTATCCTTGAGGGTTCCCCACCCCCCCCCCCCCCCTTACAGCTAGCACTCTATCATTTGAGCCACAGGTCCACTTCCATCTTTTTTTTTTTTTTTTGTCCTTTAATGAAGATAAAAAGTCTCACAGACTTTCCTGCCTGGGCTGGCTTCGAACCATGATCCTTAGATCCAGCCTCCTGAATAGCTGGGATTCCAGGAGTGAGCTACTGGCGCTTACCTTGCTTGTCCTTTTAACATCCTTGGAACATTGCCTCATAGAGCAGGGCCAGGAGAATCATGTTTGCATTACTTACTATTTATCATGAATCAGAACAGAAATACTGTGAAGTTGTTTGATCAGAACAGAGACACGATGAAATCATTTGTGAACTCACACACTTGGGTCTGTTAGAAGCACATGATTTCTTCTAGAGAGGGAAGAACATCTTCAAGATTAAAAACAAAAACAGGTAAACTAGGTTCTATGTATCTTGATGGGAAGTTAGTAATTTTAATCTTCAAGTTATGTAGCTTTTCTTACTAATTACCTGAGTAAATAAAAGAACTAAAAAAACTTAGCATTTGTATTTGAGATGCTCATAAATCACAGTAACAAATTACACATAAAAATGGAGTCAGGCTGGGAATATTGCTTAGTGGTACAGTGCTTGCCTTGTGTGCATGAAGCCCTGGGTTCGATTCCTCAGCACCACATACACAGAAAAAGCCGCATGTTGCACTGTGGCTTAAGTGGTAGAGTGCTAGCCTTGAGCAAAAGAAGCTTGGGGACAGTGCTCAGGAACTGAGTTCAAGCCCTAGGACTGGCAAAAAAAAAAGATGAAGTTGTTTATTAATTGTATTGTCTTTAGGGGGCTGAATGAGGCCATACTAGAAAAGTATTACCATTGTAGTATTAATTGCATGGATGTAATAAATGGATCACATCTCTCTCTCTCTCTCTCTCTCTCTCTCTCTCTCTCTCTCTCTCTCTCTCTACCTGTCCTGGGGCAAGACAGGTAAACTCAGGGCCTGCACACTATCCCTTACCTTCTTTTGCTCAAGGCTAGTGCTCTACCACTTCAGTCACAGTGCCACGTCTGGGTTTTTTTGAGTAGTTTATTGGTGATAAGAGTCTTATCTCGTAGACTTTCCTGCCCAGGATGGCTTTGAACTGTGATCCTCAGATCCCAGCTTTCTGAGTAGTTGGGATTACAGACATGAGCTACCAGTGCTCTTCTCATAGATATGAAGGTATCTGTAATAAAAGGTAGTTTTCTTTGATATAAGGCTCTTCTTACTTGAATCTACCCAATGAATCATCCATTTATGATACCACTGGGTTGACCCATTGATTAAACTCTCAACAGTGAATCCAAGACTCAAACATCTAGAGCTACAGGCCTTGTTTTATTCCCCCCCCCCCAATGTTTTACTAATTCTTAGTCAAGTCTTCAATTCATTTTCCATTTTCCTGGTGGGAAAGCAAGCAAGCATTTCTCTGCCAAGAGCATTCCATATTGGATATGGAAGGAAATCAGATAGCAGCTGTCCAATCTAAACTTTGGTAGATAATTAGCACCTCCAATATCCAAAAGAAACAGGTAATGGTTGCGATCTGTGAATTCATTGCCAGGGTAGATATTTTACAGCATACATGTCTCTAAAGAGAGAAGCTACTATGAGCATTGGATGGTAAAGATGTGTTTTTTTTTTTCTCCTTCCCATTTAAAGAAAATTGCTGTTTACTTTGGGAGGGATGTTCTTGGCTTTCATCTATTTTCTGATTCCTCTCCTTTGGGTGTTTCTTGAGGATGTTCAGAAAAACTAGGAAGTATGAAATTTCCACTTAGCTAGGAAGTACGTGATTTGTGCTAACGTACATATCCTATGCACACAACTAGAGTCTATTACACAGAAGATTTTCAAGCTCGTGAAGCTTGTGAGGACTTCTCATTCACCTGATGTCCAAGTTCATGTTATGTACCCGAGGAGTCAAGTGATTGGAGAGGTAGGAAATTCTCCGGTGGTGCCAACTGTGAATGTGGCAAACAGCAGAAAAAGAAAGGTGTGCCATGTTCTGTCTTCCAAACTAGGTATGCTATCTAGGGAGGTAAGAGAGATCATGATTCAATTCTTCTTTTCCTCTGGTCTGTCCATTTCAACTGTTCATTATTACTTTGAATCATTGAACTCTAGAAAGAGTTTGAACTTAGAATTAGCAATCACATATATTTGGAGACATCAAAATATGAAATAAAAATATTTTGTTTATTCCCAAATCTTCCTTCCTTCCCTCCTTTCCTTCCTTCCTTCCTTCCTTCCTTCCTTCCTTCCTTCCTTCCTTCCTTCCTTCCTTCCTTCCTTCCTTCTTCCCTTTTTCCCTCCCTCCCCCATATTGGAATCCTCATCACACACACACTAAACTTGAGAGGCTTTGTTTGTGTACATATGCATATATATTTATAAATTATTTCTAACTTCCTCATATGAGAGAAAACATGTGTCCTTTGTCTCTCTGAGTAACTTCCCATAACAATTTCCATAACATAACATCCATTCCTCTGCAAATGACATGATATCATACTCCCTGATGGATGAGTAAAATTCATATACACACACACACGTACACACATAAATATTTATGTCAGATTTTCTCCATCTATCTGAAAGGCACCTGGGCTGTTTCTATAACTTGGCTATGGTGAGTAGCGCAGCAATGAAGATGGGTGTGCAAGTGTCTTTACAGTATTCTGACTTGTCATCTTTGGGATAAATGCTCATGAGTGGCATTGCTAGTTCTCCTTAAGGTAGAGTGTTCCATGTGCTTTGTTTTGAAGGATCCTTCATTAGGAAAAAAAATCTCTTTCCAAAGACATACATGTGTAGCAGGGTCTGTTTTTATCATATTTTTGGGAATTTTCCAAGTGGGCATATCCAATCTCTCTCTCACACACACACATTTTGGTTGGTCATGGGGTTTGAACTCAGGGCCTGGGCACTGTCCTTGAGCTTTTGTGCTCAAGGCTAGCACTCTACCACTTGAGCCACAGCTTCACTTCTGGTTTTCTGGTGGTTTATTGGAAATAAGAGTCTCATAGACATTCTTGCCCAGGCTGGCTTCAAACTGTGAACCTTGGATCTCAGCTTCCTGAGTAGCTGGGATTACAGGTGTGAGCCACTGGTGCCTGACCACATAATTCTTTCTTTTTTCCCAGTCCTGGAGTTTGAACTGAGGGTCTGGGCACTGTCCTGGCTTCTTTTTGCTCAAGGCTAGCGCTCTACCATTTGAGCCACAGCACCACTTCCAGCTTTTTCTGTGTATGTGGTACTGAGGAATTGAACCCAGGGCTTCATGCATGCTAGGCAAGCACTCTGCCACTAAGCCACATTGCCAGCCCCCCTGACCACACAATTCTTTAAACAAAGTCTTACCTCTCTTATTAACCTTTGTTCTTAGTCTTCCCAAGCTGTAACATTACTTTTTTTCTTTAAGATAGTCTTCTGGGGCTGGGGATATAGCCTAGTGGCAAGAGTGCCTGCCTCGGATACACGAGGCCCTAGGTTCGATTCCCCAGCACCACATATACAGAAAATGGCCAGAAGCGGCGCTGTGGCTCAAGTGGCAGAGTGCTAGCCTTGAGCGGGAAGAAGCCAGGGACAGTGCTCAGGCCCTGAGTCCAAGGCCCAGGACTGGCCAAAAAAAAAAAAAAAAAAAAAAAAAAAAAAAAAAAAAAGATAGTCTTCTGTTTATTTATTCTCTGTTCTGACAAATTAATTGACTTATCCCAACCCTTAGGAAGATATACTCCAAAAATATTTTTGTGCATCTTTGTCAGATTCAAATAAAACCAAGAGAAGGTTTTATTGTAGATTTTACATTGCCTGGTAAAGAAACTTTATGTCCAGAATTAAATATGTTTTTTTTTTTAAACTAAGGATATAACTTCCTGCTTTGGTAGACATTGCTTTTAGAGATCCAGAGAATTTCCTTCTGCGTTATTTCCTTCTCTCCAGAAGGTCCTCATATTGCTTGAAGTTCAAAGCAAGAAAGGAAACAGCTTCTGTTCTGTTTTTCCTTTTGCCTTCTTCTTTTAAAACTGACACAATTTTTAATGTCTTGGTAAATGTAAGTAAAATAGGGTGTGAGAAAGAAAGGGGAATGGAGAAGGGCAGGTTGGGTGATGTGATTAATTCAAAAGTAGTGAAAGAGGAAAAAAAAGATATTTTTGTGAGCATCTTCAATGAAAAAATAACTTTTTTCCCTAAAACCCTAGTCTCATTTTGTGGTGGTAGATTTCACAGGATAAACCCATTTCCAAATTCAGTGCCAAAATAGAAATTTTATCTTGGGAAATTTAGTAGCTAATCAAAAGACATTCTACATTAAACCAAAACATTTTACTGCACAATGACCAAAATTGTATTTTTTTTTGTTTGAAGAAACTCCCAGTACAGTTATTATTTGAACAATTCCTGGTGTGTGTGTGTGTGTATTATTTTTCTAACTTTTTATTTTGAATTTTTTTAATCCACAGAAATGCTTAGTGAAAAGTAACCTTATTTTCTCTGATATATTTTTCTAGGTCAATCATTCTCACATAGGAATGATTTTGTCCTTTGGGGCATTTAATAATATCTGGAGATATTTATTTATTTTTTATTGTTATGATAAAGGTGATGTACAGAGGGGCAACATTTCCATAAGTCAGGCCATGAGTGCATTTCTTTTTGGACCATGTCCCCCCACCCCTTCCCTCGCTCTCTCCCAGTTTTCCCCTCCCGTCCCCACCCACAAGTTGTAGAGTTCATTTTCCACATCGTGTCCAGTGAGGACCACGGCTGCCTTTGCTCATCCTTTATCCATTCATTCCTGTGCCTCCTTTGCCCTCCGAAAGACGGAGAAATGAACAAACAAGACAAAAAGAAGAACACCAAAGCAGCAACAGAGGAGAAAAAAAAAGATGAAAAGCAAGATAACAGAAAGAAAGCTCTTGTTTCCATTTCTAGGAGTTCATTTTGGTAAGCATCATTTTAGATAATCCTTTGCACATAGCTACTGAGCCTTTGTGATCCTCTCCTAAGAATATCCTCCTTTGGTCTCACTGTGTGAATGTCTAGTCTGGTATAATTTATCATATCCCAGTGTATTTCTTTTCTTTTCTTTTCTTTTCCCTCCCTCCCTCCCTCCCTCCCTCCCTCCCTCCCTCCCTCCCTCCCTCCCTCCCTCCCTCCCTCCCTCCCTCCCTTCCTTCCTTCCCTCTTTCCTTCCTTCCTTTTGTCTTTTACCATTCAGTGTGTTTACTTGTAGATTTACAGGCACATTCTAGTTACCAAGAATAAGGGAAATCATGTAGCCTATGTTTCTTGGGTCTGGCTTACTTTGCCTCATACATTTTTTCCCAAGTCTTCTTACTCTTGAGACATTTTTTGATTGTCATAATTAAGAGCACTACTTGAATTTGGTATGTGGTGACCAGGAAGAATTGTTCTCCTACAATGCATAGAACAGCTTTTGCACATCTACAATAAAGAATTACAACCATCACCAGTTGTCAGCACCAATGTTACACACTTATAACCCCAGCTACTCAGGAGGCTGAAATTTGAGAATTGTGGTTCAGAAAAACCCTTGAAGCTCTTATCTCCAATTAAATACTGAAAATACAAAAAAGCAGGGGGGGGGGGGAGGCTCAAATGGTAGAGAACCAGCTTTGCCTGAAATTTGTTGATGATAAGTCATTTTAGACAAATAACACTGTCAGTTTCAGATGAAATATCTTGAGACACTTTTTATGCTTCTCTCTGTGGACGTGTGTGTGTGTTTCTGAACCATTAAGTTATAGGTATCACAAGATTTCCCTCTTAAATACTTGAGCTCACATTTAAAAACACATACCCAACATAATAATCAAACTCAAGAAACTTCAAAAGTGTTCAATAGACTTGTGTATTTTCAATACTCTGTTGTTTCTCGCTGTCCCCTGAAGCATTTCTAGCTGCTTTCTCCTACCTCCAATCCAAAGAGAAATCCATTTGTAAGGACAATTGCTGGTGACAAACTTTACTAGAATCTTCATCCACAAGTTTTCATATTTGCAGAAGTTGTAAAATGAGAAGAGCCAAGCAGATGGACTCAGATGACAGAGAGATGCTAAAAGACTGCTTAAACGGGCCGACAAGTGGCAGATGAATTTTAATAAAGAGAAGGGTGAGATAATGCGTGTTGGGATTATTTTGCATTTGGATTTCAAAAGCCTTAATTAAATGTCTTAATTTTCCTTTTCCTATTTTTTTAAAATGGAGAGTTTTGAACCAAAATGACTTAAAGAACAAGAACCCAAGCAATCTCAAAAAGATGACAACTCTATTTGTTCGGGAAATGAATACCAGGAAAAAAAAAAAGGGATGTAGTGTCAGCAAAGGGATTGTGTATGGATGACTGTTTCAGCTGGGTCTTGGTGTGAAGGATTTTGATAGCAATTAACACAAGCATGTATGGTTTTCTTGAGCTCGGGAATGAAAGAATGGGCCCACAATTGCCCTGCTGAGGTGTGCCAGGAAGTCAAAATCAAGGAGACTGCTCTGGTTGGTTTGGTGTATTTACCCTCCTGTTTCCTGTACTAGAAGGTAAGTATGCCTCTTCCTTCCCCTCCCCTCCTTTCTCTTCCCTTCCCTGCCCTTTCTCTCTCTTTCCTCCCTTCTTCTCCTTTCCCTCACCCCCTTTCCCTACACGTCTCTCCTTCCTCCCCACTTCCCCTCCGCTCCTTTCCTCTCCCTTCTCTCCCCTTCCCTTCCTCTCCTCTCCCTCACCTCCCTTCCCTTCCTTTTTCTAATCTCCTCTCCCATCCCTTCTCTTCCTCTCCCCTCCCCTTACCTCTCTTTTTATCCTTTCTCTTCCCTTCCACTCCCTCTCCTCTCCTCCCCTCCCCTTCCCCCTTCTCTTCTTCCTTCCTCTCCCCTTCCTCTTTTCCCCCCACTTCCCTTTCATTGGCTTGGCTTGCTTGCTTACATGGCTGGTTATCTACCCATCTGAGTGATATACTTTCAGCTCTACTTTTTTTTTTTTTTTGCCAGTCCTGGGCTTTGAACTCAGGGCCTGAGCACTGTCCCTGGCTTCTTTTTGCTCAAGGCTAGCACTCTGCCACTTGAGCTACAGTGCCACTTCTGGCCATTTTCTGTATATGTGGTGCTGGGGAATTGAACCCAGGGCTTCATGTATATGAGGCAAGCACTCTTGCCACTAGGCCATATTCCCAGCCCTCAGCTCTACCTCTTGTTGGTTATTCTGGAGACCATATCTTCTTCTTCTTCTTCTTCTTATTATTATATTTTGGTCAGTCATAGGGCTTGAACTTAGAGCCTGGGCATTGTCTCTGAGATTCTTTTGCTCAAGGCTAGTGCTCTACCATTTGAAACACAGTGCCACTTCTGGTTTTCTCATGGTTCATTAGAGATAAAGAGCCTCATGGATTTTCCTGCCCTGGTTGGCTTTGAACTGTGATCTTCAGATCTCAGCCTCCTGAGTGGTTGGGATTACAGGGGTGAGCCACCAGTGCTTTTTCTTTTATTGAGGGAGGGGAGTGGCTAGATTCAAACTGCAATCCTCCCAACCTCAGCCTTCTGAGTGGCTAGAATAATAGACATCAGCCACTGGTGCCTGGCTCAGGAAATAACTTTTAAAATAAACACTCTTCTTTCATCATTTTAGTTAACATATGATGCATCTATGTATATATTTACTCTCTTTAAATATTATACATGCACATATATTATAGCAGAGATGAATTTCTATTTTTTATAGTGGTCCTGACAACAAATCCCCCTCATAAGTGGTAATTTTGTGGAGTTTCAAATATGCCACTGCAAAATATAATTGATAAATGCCAATCTAATGCAGCTGCCGGAGGCACTGTCCTTTTTCACAAGAGGGGCTATGAGAAGTGGATGTAAATAGTTCATTTGGACCACAGCCTTCCAGCAGATACAAAAATTAATTCAAGGGCTGGGAATATGGCCTAATGGCAAGAGTGCGTGCTTGCCATACATGAAGCCCTGAGTTCGATTCCCCAGCACCACATATACAGAAAATGACCAGAAGTGGTGCTGTGGCTCAAGTGGCAGAGTGCTAGCCTTGAGCAAAAAGAAGCCAGGGACAGTGGTCAAGCCCTGAGTCCAAGCCCCAGGACTGACAAAAATAAAAACAAAAGCAAAAATTAATTCAAAGTAGATTGTATACTTCAATGTAAGAGCTACCATGTTAAAAAAGTTGAATGCAAACACCAGGGTGAGCTTTCATACCCTTGAGTAGCAGTGTGATTTCTGTGATATCAACCAAACAAGAAACAGAAGAGAAGACTGATAATTGGGACTCAATCCAAATTAATATTTTTGCCTCAAGACAAACCATCCAGTATGAAAAAGATGGAAAAATTGTCAGTGTACTCCTCAACTGCTATGTTGAATTAAACCCCCTTTGTTTTTTCTTTGTTGCTGTTTTTGTTTTCAATTTGTCTTGTTTGCTCATGCATCTGTCTTTGGGAGGGTGTGCGGGGCACAGAAATGGAGGGACAGAGGGGGAACAAAGGCAGCCGTGGTCCTCACTGGACACGATGTGGAAAATGAACTCTACAACTTGTGGGTGGGGATAGGAGGGGAAAACTGGGTGAGTGAGGGAAGGGGGGGCATGGTCCCAAAAGAAATGTACTCATAACCTGACTTATGGAACTATCACCCCTCTGTACATCACCTTTATCATGACAATAAAAAAATTAAAGAAGAAACAAAAGAAATGTACTCATTGCCTGACTTATGTAACTCACACCTGTTTGTATATCACCTTTATCATAACAATTTCTAAAAAAATTAAGAAAATTTACTTTTATGTTTAGGAAATACTTTCAAATCACAAACCTAAAACTATGCCCAGAAGAAGCAAAAATACAAAGGGGATCATATTAAACACACACACACACACACCCTTTGTACAACTAAAGATAACTAACAAGAGACAGAAACAAAAAGAGAAGAAAAGGAATACCATCAAGACAGTGAAACACCAGTTCATGTAAGAAAAGAAAAATCTCTGGGAACCCTATATGAATGGCTAAAATCCAGAACATGGAACACAATTAATAAAAAGGGGTAAGGTCAGAAAGATGGAGAAATAGAAGTTCCTGAGAGGGAAGCTGAGAAAACGGATCATTGTGTGTGCTGGTAGCTTATGCCTCTAATCCCAGCTGTCAGATTCCACTCCAGTTTAACCAGCAAAAAGTCAAAAGTGGAGCTGTGACTCATGTGGTAGAGCATCAGCCTTGAGTGAAAAAAGCCAAATGAGAACTCAGTGCCCTGAGTTCAAGCTTCAGCACTGGCACAATACATAAATAAAAAGAAACAGGGAACTACATACATAAATACCTAAAGTTCCCTTGGGGCATTTCTTTTATCTTCTGGTCTCCAGCTCATTTTCTATTCTCCAAAGAGAATTCTGAATCCACTGTTTTTGTTTTTTTGTTTGTTTTGTCTCGTTTTTAGTTGCTTGGATGGTTTTCCCTCCCTAATACCACATAGAAAAAAAAATGCCATGAATAGGCAGTGCCAGCTGCCTCCTTTTCTTGATGCTGAGCATTCTGGGAGTCTTTCTATGGCATACTGGTTCTCTACCCTGGTGTTAATGGCTGCTCACCTAGGGATGTAAAAGAATTCTTTATCTGTCCTAGGGTGGGTGGGGTGGGTGAGCTTCTTTCGCTCCTGCTCCCCCAAGAATGAAAACTTTACAATTGCTTCCCACCCACGGCTGTGAGCTAAGCAACACTAGTGGACTGACAGGGGTAGGCAGAGCCTCAAGGCCTGGTGCATTGGTGGGAGACAGAGAGACAGAGAACAGTCTTTTTTTTTTTTTTTTTTTTTCTCTGATGATGCTTCAAAACCTGTCCAGACTTATTCACTTTCTGTATTCCAAAATGAATTCTCCTCACAGCTGGAATGTTTAGTAGCAGCAGGACCGATAGATTTTTCCACTCCTCATAGACGGAGTGGCCAGGTTCCCATTAAACATATCGAATTCAGAGCCAAGGGGAGGCTTCACCATTCTCAGAGCCACACTCTCAGTTTAATTCCTATTCTCTCTCTCTCTCTCTCTCTCTCTCTCTCTCTCTCTCTCTCTCTCTCTCGCTATTTTTTCCAAATAAATGAATGATAAATCAACTGCAGCTAATTTTCCACATGGAACTGTTTTATGCGTTTTTAAAGAGGGGCTGCTGGGAAGGAGCAAAATAAAGAATTTAATAGACTGAAGCTTTCAATAGACAGACACCAAATCAAGAGGCACGTGACCCAAGGCACCAGTGAGAAAGACCCAGGGCAATGCTAGGCACTTGCTTGGGTGAATCGAATGGGCAGATTTCAGGCAGGGACAATTGATGGCTGTCGGTAAACAGAGACTTTAAGACCCTACTGCCCCTGCTCCAAAGCAGAGACTCTCAGGCATTATGGCTTAGGAAAGACCTCAGGCCAACCCATTACCTGGAAAGTGATTTTTGTTTGGCAGTTTAAATTTGATGGACCTCCCAGGTCTTTTTTCTTTTCTTTTGAAGTGTAATTTAGGGTGACACCTCTCAATTTAAGGGACTGTATATGGATGGTGCAGAGGGGGAAGAGATACACATTAATTCACACCCCAAAAGGTTTACTAGAATAAAGAATCATCTTCACAAATTCATCTATAAAGTTCTTATGAAGATAGAAGGGACTGTCCAAGTTTTCCAAGACATTATTTTAAAGTCACTCAAGGCACAAAAGCTAGGCAATTTGTTAGTTATCTGTTGCCTGTCTCTGAAACTGAAGTGGGTACTTGAGGCACCTTCCCCCCCAATTACTCCCCTCCCCCCTCTACTCCTTTCAGGGGCCATTTTCCACTGCATCCTTGCTGTGTGCCTGTGGCTCACGCCTGTCATCCCAGCTATTCAGGAGGGCTGAGGAGATCTGAGTATCACGGTTCCAGCCAGCCATGACAGGAAAGTCTGTGAGACTCTTATCTCCAATGAACCACAAGAAAACCAGAAGTGGAGCTGCAACTCAAAGTGGTAGAGTGACAGCCTTGAGCACAAAGAACTCAGGGACAGCACCCAGGCCCTGAGTTCAAGACCCTCCACCACCATTCAATAACAACAACAATAAAAAGAAGAATACAAGGAAATTCTTATCTCTGTTTTTTTTTTTCTTCACACTGCCTATCACCCTCAAACTGAAAGGTTTATTTTCACGGTCAGTGCTGAGGCTTTTTGGAAGTGATAAGACTCACTGCCTTACATATGAATCTGTAACCCCTCTGTACCACACTTCGACAATAAAGAAAAAAGTTTAATAGAAAAAATACATAAAAATTAAATGAAAAGAAAAGATTCAGACTTTCTGCCTTGAGAGAGGTTATTTGCATGAGAGTGGTGACTCACATCTGTAATCTCAGCAAATGGGGAGAGGACTGTGGAGACAGAGCCCAGTCTAGGCAACATAGCAAGATCATGTCTTCCAATGAACGATGGTCAGTAACTACATAAGAAAGAAAGAAAGGAAGAGAAGGAAGAAAGCAAGGAAGGAAAGAAGGAAGGGGAAGGAAGCAAGGAAGAAAGAAAAAGGATAGAAAGAAAGGAGAAAAGGAAGGAAGGAAGGAAGCAAAGAAAAGGAAGAAGAAAAAAGAGAAGAGTATCAGGAAGGCAGGAAAGATCACAAATGCAAAGGAGGGAAGAAGAAAGAAAGGAAAGAAGAAAAGGAAGAGAGGTGAAGAAGTAAAGGAAAAAGGTAAGGAAAAGAATGAAAAAAGAAAGGAGGAATGGAGGAAAGAGGAAAGAGGGAAGGAGAAGGAAGGAAAGTGAAGAAGGAGGAAGAAGAGAAGGGAAAGAAGGGAAGGGAAGAAGGGGGAAGGGGGAGGCAGCAAGGGAAAAAAGGAAGTGGGGAAGGAAGAAGAGGGAAGGGAGGAGGGGAGGAAGAAAGGGAAAGAAGAAGAGGAGGAGAGGAGGAAGGAGGGAAGAAAAGAAGGAAAGAAGGGAGGAAGGAAGGAAGGGAAAGGAGGGAGGAAGGAAGGAAGGAGGGAGGGGGAGGGGGAAGGAGGGAAGGAAAGGAGGAAGGAAGGAAGGAGGGAAGGGAAAGAAGGAAGGAAGGAAGGAAGGAAGGGAAGGAGGAGGGAGGGGGAGTAAGGAAGGGAGAGAGGAAGGAGGAAGAAGAGGGGAGGAAGGAGGAGGGTGAGTCACAGAGGCAGGCGTTTGCAAGGTTAGAGCATTCACTGGATGCGGAGTCCGTGTTGTTCCCACCTCGGTGAGGGCTGCACAGCCCTCGTCTGGACCTGGTCTGCTGGTGGCTGGGGCGACAGGAGATCCGTGGAGACTCGGGAGGCAAACCTCCGCACGGGCCCCACACGGCCGCCATGTCCATCCACCTCCCGTTCCGCGAACTTCCCCCGGACTCGGACAGATGGGGATTTCCCAGCATTCATGGCGGCGCAGGCGATTTCCCAGCGTCCACTGGGGCACAAGGGAGTCCCAGCGTCCATGGTGGCACAAGGGAGAGTTCCCAGCGTCCACTGAGGCGCAGGCGATTTCCCCAGCGTCCACTGGGGCACAAGGGCGTCCCAGCGTTTTATGGCAGCACAGGGGAGTCCCAGCGTCCACTGGGGGCGCCGGGGAGTTCCCAGCGTCCACTGGGGCACGGGGGAGTCCCAGCGTCCACTGGGGCATGGGGAAGTCTCAGCGTTCATGGCACTGAGCAATTCAGGCGCCCTGGAGGAAATTCTCATCCTCCAGCCTTCCCGTGCCGTCCAGGGGCACTAGCGTGCCGTGATGGTGGACCAGAAGGAGATGAAGAGACACACGAGCGAGGTGCAGAGGGGTGAGGGGGACGTTGAGGCAGGCCCCGCGCTCGAGAGTTCGCTCCGGCCTCTCATTTCCATGGGGCAGAAGCCCCGCGCTAGATTAGTGGGGTGGCTCTGCCTTATAGGTCAACTGGCTTCCTTCCTCCTTCCTTCCTTCCTTCCTTCCTTCCTTCCTTCCTTCCTTCCTTCCTTCCTTCCTTCCTTCCCTTCCTTCCTTCTTTCCTTCCTTCCTTCCTTCCTCCCTCCCTCCCTCCCTCCCTCCCTCTCTCCTTTCTTTCCATTCATTCTTTCATCCTTTCCATCCATTTTCTTTCCCCTCTCTCTTCCTTTCTTTCTCTTTCCTTCTTTCCCTCTCTTCCTTCCTCCTTTACTCTCCCCTTTCCTTCCTCCATCCTTTCTTTCGTTCCTCCATCCTTTCTTTCATTCATTCTCTCTCTTTTTCTTTTGTTTCCTTCCCTCATTTTCGCTCTTCCTTCATTTCTTTTCTTTTTTCTCCTTTTCTTTCCTTCCTTTCCTTTCTCCCTCTCTTCCTTCCCCACTCCTTCCTTTCATTTCTTCCTTTTCTTTCTTCTCTCCCTCTTCTCTTCCTTCCTTTCTTTTATTTTTTCCTTCTTTCTTTCATTTGTAGTATTTCAAAACATTTTTATTTTTAAGCATAGTCAGCTGTTATATAAACCATGGTTCTTCTCTTTCCAACAGTTTATATTAATTTACTTTTTATTGCAATTAAATTCTGTTTTATTTTGTGCTTGTCCTGGGGCTTGAACTCAGGACCTGGGAGCTGTCCTTGAACTTCTTTTGCTCAAGGCTAGTGCTCTACTACTTGAGCCACAGCTCCACTTCTGGCTGTTTTGGAGGTAGTTTATTGGAGATAAGAGTCGCATGGACTCTTATCTGCCTGGGCTGGCTTTGAACCATGACCCTCAGATCCAGCCTCCTGACTAGGTAGGATTATAAGTGTGAGCCACAGGTGACTATTTATTTATTTTCTTATCTTTAAGTAGTTGTACAAAGGAGTTGTTATTTAACAAAGCCGTTTATGAGTACAATGCACCTTGACCAATGTCACCCTTACACATTCTCCTCCATCCCTCCTCTTCCCACCACTTCCCTCACTCTGCTTCATTTTGTAGGATTACATTCACCCGCATCCCCTTGACCCTTCCCTTTGGCCCTCCCTTCCAATTGACCCCTCCCCTGTCCCCACCCCTCACATTGGCCCTCTCCTCCCACTGGCCCCGCACCTCCCCATTGGATTCTTGGGGTCAAGAGCAAAGAGGTAGACAAATGAAGAAGGGAAGAGGGGAGAACACAATCAAAGCACAATTTCTAAGGGTCGGGTAAGAAGATGTCAGGATGTAGGAGGGATTAGACGCACTGCAGGGCAAGCACTCATGGTCTTTAGACCGGATGACGGTGCAGTGTCAAACGATCAGAATCTTGTGTCTTTGCTGAAACACACACGTGCGCACACACATGCGTGCACACGCACACACGCGCACACGTACACACATGCACACGTGCACACACACACCCGAAATTTTTGACTGGCATTAGTCTTTCTCCACACACTCATCCAACATATTTTCTGCACCCAGAGGTAGTTTCAAAGGAGTGCTAGGGGACCTACATCAACTCTTCTGTGCTCATGAACAATGGAAATGTTTCTTCCTCTCTTCCTCCTTCTTTTCCTTCTCCCTTTTCTTTTCTGTGCTAGTCCTGGGGCTTGAACTGAGGGCCTGGGCGCTGAGCTTTTTTGCTCAAGGCAAGCACTCTACAGCTCCACTTCCAGCTTTTTGGGGGTGATTCACTGGAGATGAGAGTCTCACAGACTATTTTTCCCTGGGCTGGTCTTGAACTGCAATCCTCAAAGCTCAGCCTCCTGAGTAGCTGGGATGGCAGGTGTGAGGCCACTGGTGCCTGGCTAAAGTTACTCTTTTAAAATTTTTTTATTTTGCACAAATTCCCTTAAAATCCACTCATTTGAAAATAACTCTAATTTGCAAATTCCAAATGACTTGAAGGGAAAAAAAATCACCATTGCGAGGCTCTCTGCCCCCACTACTTAGGGAAAGCAGTCACAAGAGGAGTGAGTGACATATTTGAATGACTTCTTGGGGTTTTCTCTGCACGAGCCAAACCCAGGATCCAGCAGGAGATAAAGCAGCTACAGCTTGTCAGACATTAGTCAATTATCCTAATGATTTTCTCTTCTTCCCTTCACTTGAAAAGCATGAATCCAGGTTGCTCTGATAGTTTATGAAGGTGGGACTCTGTCTACTTAGAAATATTAATTGGATTTTTTCCATGTGGATTTCTGGTCTCTGGGTTTTGGTGTCACTGTAGGTGTATGAGGGTCATTAGTTGGGGGGAAGTTTCCAGTCTCATGCTTCCATCATGACAGGATTTGATTGGTCTTTTACAACCTGTTTCTCCTCATATACAAAGAAAATACCAGAAACCATGGTGCCAATTCTGGCTGTCATTCCTTTTGAACATGGTAGGACTTGTTAGAGAAATGTGAAATAAATTCACACACACACACACACACACACACACACGGCTGCTCTATGGATCTTTGAATATGGTATTTCAGGTGGAAATTGCCCCAGGAATCATAGCTAAAATTGGATAGTTAAAAAATAGCAAAAAACTTTAATTAATTAATTTTTCGCATTAGAATTCATCTTGAACTGAAAAGTTGTTTCTAGTCAATGTCTTCCAATAATGGGAGGGAATTATGCAATGTTTTTACAGAAAGAAGATGGAGGTGGAGGCCAGTGGCTCATGCCTGTAATCCCAGCTACTCAGGAGGCTGAGATCTGAGTTCAGAGTCAGTCTGGGCAGAAAAGTCCTCATGAGACTATTATCTCCAATGAACCACCAGAAAACCGGAAGTGGCTCTCTGGTTCAAAGTGGTAGAGTGCCAGCCTTGAGCAAAAGAGCTCAGGAACAGCACCCAGGCCCGGAGTTCAGTCTCCATGACCAATAAAAACAAAACAAAACAAAAGATCAACAGCCAGGACAGACAAATCCAAGAGGCTCTATTCTGCAGTTAATTAGCAAAACATCTGCAAATGGAGGGGTGGCTCAAGTGGTAGAGCACCAGCCTTGAGTGACAATGCTAAATGAGAGCTAAAGGTCCTGAGTTCAAGCTCCAGTACTGAGAGAAAAGAGAGAGACGAGAAGAGAGAGAGAGACAGAGACAGACAGAGACAGGCACAGTGACACAGAAAGAGACAGAGACAGAGAGAGGGAGGGAGGGAGAGAGAAACTAGACTTGTGACATTGTTCAAGTGATAGAGAGGGACTTGCCTAGCAAGCATGAGTTTAAACAAGAACGAGGAGGAGGAGGGGGAAGAGGAAGAAAATGTGGAAGAGGAGGAAGAGGAGAAAGCAGAGGAGGAGGAGGAGGAGGGAGGAGGAGGAGGAGGAGGAGGAGGAGGAGGAGGAGAAGGAAGAGGAGGAGGAGGAAGTGGAGGAGAGGAGAGGAGGAGGAGAGAAGGAGGAGGAGGAAGAGGGAGGAAAAGAGGAAGTGGAAGAGGAGGAAGTAGAGGAGAAGAGAAAAAAAGGGGAAGAGGAAGAGGAGCAGAGGAGAAGAAAGACAGGGGAAGAAGAAGCCCTGTTAGCCTATTTGCTGGGTTAGGGTTCTGAGGTGGGCAAAACTCCACCTTACATAATAATATTATAGTCTAAATAACTGAGATTCTTGTTGAGTGACCTAGGGTTCTTAGCATAACAGTGAACACAGGCTGGCTTTCCGCACAGGGAGAAGAAATCAGGCTCTTCAACACTGAGCCATATTCTTCCTTCAGCTAGTGCTCCACGCCGCTCAGAGGCTTTCTTCCCCCTGTTCCTAACACCTAACCCTGGCATCAAATCTCTAGAATGACCACCCCACCCCATGTGGACTTTATAGATTGGAGAATTCCATCTAGGAATCAAATTACTGTGGAATAGTAGAGTTACATTCCTGCACACCTGTGTTTGTGATCTCCATCCCCTCCTACCTTGTATAAAATCTTTATTTTCTTTTCATACTGACTGAAAGCCCCATGGTGCTATGAGACCCCATAACTTCTAGTTGGATAAAGACTCTTTTATAGTTATAAAGGCCCACTCACAAAATGTTGATTGTGGGGGAAGCAGGCGTCAGCCCACCTGCTCATAAAGTAAATGCGACAAACCCGGACCAACAGTAGGGGAGACAAGGAGACCATGTTGCAATGATGAAAAAAGTTTGACTAAAAAAAATAGCCACCTCCACCTCCTTTATGAGTGTTTGACCAGCTAATAATTACTATTTTTCTTTTCTCCTCTTCTCTCCTCCTCCTCCTCCTCCTCCTCTCCTCCCTCCTCCTCCTCCTCCTCCTCCTCCTCCTCCTCCTCTTCTCTTCTCTCTTTCCTCTCTCTCTCTCTCTCTCTCTCTCTCTCTCTCTCTCTCTCTCTCGGTTGGTTGTGGGGCTTGAGCTCAGGGCCTGGGCACTGACCCTGAGCTCCTTTGCTCAAGGCTAGCACTCTACCACTTTGAGCCACAGCTCAACTTCTGGTTTTCTGGTAGTCCATTGGAGAGAAGAGTCTCATGGACTTTTCTGCTAGGGCTGGCTTTGAACCATGATCTTCAGATCTCAGCCTTCTGAGTAACTAGGATGACAGGCATGAGCCACAAGTGCCCAGCTAAACTTGAGATTTCTCTCTCTGTCTGTCTCTTTCTCTTTGTGCCAGTCCTGGGTCTTGAATTCAGGGCCTGGGCACTGTACCCGAGCTCTTTGCTCAAGGCTACTTGTTCTACCACCACTTGAGCCACTGCTCCATATCTGGCATTTTGGTGATTAATGGGAGATAAGAGTCTTATTGGCTTTCCTGCCTAGGCTGGCTTTGAACCTTGATCTCAGTCCTCTGAGTAGCTAAGATTACAGGTATGAGCCACCAGTGCTCAGCCACACATCTCTTTAAAACTCAAAGCTTAATTAACATATTTAAGATAAGTAGCACTGGAGTTTTTTTTTGTTGTTGTTGTTGATTATTGTAGAAGTTTTTAAACCCTTTCAATCCTTAAGCCATTAATTACTGGTCTGGGCAGCTTGGAGACTCTGACGTAATACCCCACATTTTCTGTGCTGAGGATCCTGCAATTCGATTCTATTCTGGAACTATCTACCTGGAGTTAGCATCAAATTCTTTAGGCCCACACAAACTCCTACATTTCAGCTGCAAGGTATTTACCATATGTTACTTATTTGTAGTTTGTGCTAAAGATGAAAACTCGAGTGCTGTCCAGCAACCTGCATCTACAGAGGCTGTATAGAAGATTATTTTCTTTTTCCTTTAGAATATTTTTTATTGTTATGATAAAGTTGATGTGCAGAGGGGTGACAGTTCCATAAGTCAGGTCATGAGTACATTTCTTTGTGGACTATGTCCCCCCTTCCTTCACTCTCTCCCAGTTTTCCCCTCCTGTCCCTACCCACAAATTGTAGAGTTCACTTTCCACATCGTGTCCAGTGTTGTTCCCCCTCTGTCCCTCCATTTCTGTGTCCCCCTCACCCTCCC